>NC_048218.1:82068113-82083532 GCF_002007445.2 Ailuropoda melanoleuca
GCTCTCCAAAGATGTTCCAGCCTAGACCTATGGCATTAATGCCTAGACACCTGCATTAATGAATTTGCTTTGAAGATGATCTGATTTGCTATCATTACCCACAACATCACTGCTGGAATAACCTTTCTCCAACTTCGCTTTTATCATGTTTCATGTACCTGATTTTAGAACGTATATGCCTTTACTGCATTAAGTCCTTGGAACTTCCAAGTCTAGGGAACTTCCTTGCTTAATCCCCAGGCCTTTGCAAAATCTAGTTCCAAGGCAGCATCTCTCCAAACTTATTTCTCTTATTTCTCATCAACCAACTTACCTTTTATTAATAGTACATTTTATTATTACATACATGCCTAAACACATACCAAGCTGTTCCATGTTTTATCCTCATCTTCTGTATTCAAGGTCTAAATGAACCCTAGGCCATGTAGGAATCTTTTCCTGCAGTAGTAGCTCATATCTATTTTGCTATTCCCTAATGTCCTTTTCATTTATTATGGTCTTTAACGCACATTTGGCCCAGTTTGAATGTCTCCCCCTTTACTCAGATTTTCTTATCAGATCAAATGAATCTCTTCTCCCATGATACTCCATGATTCTTGGAACACATCTTTATTATAATATGCATTATCTTAGATTATATTTGCATATAATTTTCCCCAGTAGAACTTAAGACCCATGAGGAAAGGAACTGTATTGTATGTATATTTTTATGTCTAGCACTTGGCATACAAATGCTCAATAAATGATTATCAATAGAGACACAGTCCCTGCTCCTAAGGAGCTCTCAGTTCAGGGTGAAGTTTATATTAGTTGTGAGAATAAGATGGTAGCTGAATAGCTAAGTAAATAGGAATGGCAGTTGAAAAGATCAGTAAGTTTAGAAGTAAACTGAATTTTTAATGTAAGTATTTATTTATTTACTTATTACGAAAGATTTTATTTATTTGAGAGAGAGAGAAAGAGCATGAGCAGGGGGGAGGAGCAGAGGGAGAGGGAGAAGCAGACTCCCCACTGAGCAGGGAGCCCAACACGGGGCTCGATCCCAGGACCCTGAGACCATGACCTCAGCCACCTCAGCCACCCAGGCCCCCCTAAAGTATGTATTTAAACGTTTGTGTAATAAAGACCATATCAAAGCCATTTGTTTGGAACATGAAAATTTCTCATAGAAACATAGATGCATTTTTAGACAGGTCCACTGTTTGCCTACTTGTTCCATAAGCTAGCCAAGTTGTGGTAACAGCCATTTATCGAACATTTGCTGGTTGAAGAAGTATAATAAATAGTTCAGATAAATTTAGTTCTCAAGATTACCTTATGAAGTAAGTACTTTTGCCATTTTACAGGTAGAAAACTTGGGTTCAGAGAGGTTGCCTGAATCTCCAGAGGCAGCCTGGTCAGTAATGTCAGAGCTGTGACTGAAACCCAGCCCTGTCTGGCTCTATAGTTAACATTGTTCAGAGCTAACAGATGGTGTAAATGGTATTATTCCTCAGTTAATAACCCTGAGGAGTCTGTATATGATAAATATGGGGGAAGAAAGGGAAAAGGAAGAGAGTTTTCTATTTCTTTATCACACAACCAGTCTGGAATATCACTGTTAAAAATTATTCTTTGTGTATTCTGACTTCTCTTTCTTCACACACCCTCTACTGACCCAGATGCCTTCCTCAATCTTTTCAGGTTCCCAGTGTCCTAATTTTTTTTTAAGAGAGAGAGAGAAGGCGCCGGTGTGCGGGTGTGGGTGAGATGGGGGGAGGGGCAGAGGGAGAGGGAGAGAGAGAGAATCTCAAGAATCTCGCTGTGCGCAGAGCCCGAGGTGGGGCTCAATACCATGACCTGGAGATCATGACCCCAGCCGAAATCAAGAGTTGAAAACCCAACCGACTGAGCCACCCAGGCACCCCCGCCAAGTGTCCTAATTTTTAAAAATTTCTTTGCAGACCCTTTACTTAGACATTCAAAGTTCTTTATACTCCTCTCCCAGCCTATTTGAAATAGCTATCACTTTAGGACATGTGGGAATATAAAATCAACCTAGTTGAAGCGATTCTTGTTAAGATGTGAATAATGGATAGACGTTAGATTCTTCTTTCATATAAGCACTTTGAAAAAATTGCTCATTAACCTAAGTGAATAGGTAAGGATTACCATTTCAGGCCTTGAAGCTATGAAAGTGAAGCAGACATTTTCCATGGAAGCTTCAATGTATAAACAGAGGGATTTTGAAACATGTGATGGTGGTATATGTGTGATGTAGGAGACTGAGTAGACAGGCCAGCTCTGTCTGAGAATCAGTTTCTTTAGCGATTTTTAATTTGGGAGAGACAGTCATGGGCCTTCATATCCTTCCCAGTTACATACAACCTTTTTGCATATTACTTTGTGGAATATGTACTTTGGAGGGAACCATTGGGTTGGAAGTTAAAAATCCCTACCCAAAGCTGCTGCTTTTTGCAGGGGAAGGGGGGGGGGAGATTTTCTTCTCTCTACTTCTTTGCAGGTAGATTTCTTTTTTTTTTTAAGATTTTATTTACGAGAGAGAGAGAGAGAGAGAGAGAGAGGGAGGGAGGGAGAAGCAGAGACCTTGCTGAGCAGGGAGCCGCACACAGGGCTCGATCCCAGGACCCTGAGATGATGACCTAAGCCAAAGGCAGACACTTATCTGACTGAGTCACCCAAACGTCCCATGCAAGTAGATCTTAACCATGATTTCATGTTAGAATAAACTGAGAAGCCCACCACCAATTATTCTGATTTAATAGATATGTAGTGGGTCCTGAGTAGCAGTAATTAAAAAAAAAAAAACAAGCTATCTTAGTGATTCTGATGTGCAGCTAAGTTTAAGAACTATTGTTCTAAGCCAGTGGTTCTCAAAGTATTGCTCTGAACCAGCAGCATTGGCATCATTTGGAAACTTATTAGGTATATAAATTCTTGGTCCCACCTCAGACTTCCCAAATCAGAAAACTCTGGAGGTGGAGTCAAGGCACTGGTGTTTTGCTGTCAGAATGGCTAAAATCAATAACACAAGAAACCACTGGTGCTGGTGAGGATGTAGAGAAAAAGGATCCCTCATGCACTGTTGATGGGAATGCAAACTGGGGCAGCAGAGTTTCCTCAAAAAGTTAAAAATAGAACTACTTTTCAATCCAGCAATCACACTACTGGGTATTTACCCAAAGAAAACAAAAACACTAATCTAACGGGATACACGCACCTCTATGTTTACTGCAGCATTATCTACAATAGCCAAGACATGGAAGCAGCCCAAGTGTCCATTAATTGATGAATGGGTAAAGATGTGCTGTGCACATGCACGCACACACACACACACACTGGAATATTATTCATCTATAAAAAACGAATGAAATCTTGCCATTTGCAATGACATNGTAAAGATGTGCTGTGCACATGCACGCACGCACACACACACACACACACACTGGAATATTATTCATCTATAAAAAACGAATGAAATCTTGCCATTTGCAATGACATGGATAGAGCTAGAGAGTATAGTGCAAAGCAAAACAAGGCAGTTAGAGAAAGACAAATACCATATGATTTCATTCATGTGTGGAATTTAAGAAACAAAATACACAAGCAAAGGGGAAAAAAACTAGAGAAAGAGAGACAAATCAAGAAACAGATTCTTAATTATAGAGAACAAACTGATGGTTCCCAGAGGGGAGGTGGGTGGGGGGAGGGGGTGAATAGATGGTGGGGATTAAGGAGCGCACTTGTTGGGATGAGCACTGGTGATGTATGGAAGTGCTGAATCACCAGGTTACGCACCCAAAACTAATATAACACTGTATGTTAATTAAGTGGAATGAAAATAAAACCTTAAGAAAAAGAAACCAGTGTTTTAACAAGCTCTCCTGGTAAATTCTGATACATGCTAAAGTTTGAGAATTTCTATTCTAAGCTGTTGGAGATCTTCAGACCTTAGCATAATGACTCCAGGGCAGTGGCCTTACAGTTGTGTGGCTCCAGGGTCAGGAGTGGCCACTTGTGAATGAGGGGTTGTTTTAATTCACGGTTGGCTTGAAAGGCATGGGAGTACAGAGATCATCGGACAGGACAGGAGATACAGACTTGAGAGACTTTGTAATAGAGATGGCAGGTTAAACTGGCAGAATAGATAAATGGTCTGAAAGTGGGGAACAAGGACAGTGAGAAAATAACCACAAGAGCAGCAACTCAGGAAAGAGCCATCGTGTGAATTAGGAGGAGGAAGAAACACTGGCAAATCAGAGGGATAACTGGCAGAGAGACAGGNTGGACTGTGAGAGGGGTTGTTTTAATTCACGGATGGCTTGAAAGGCATGGGAGTACAGAGATCATCTGACAGGACAGGAGATACAGACTTGAGAGACTTTGTAATAGACATGGCAGGTTAAACTGGCAGAATAGATAAATGGTCTGAAAGTGGGGAACAAGGACAGTGAGAAAATAACCACAAGAGCAGCAACTCAGGAAAGAGCCATCGNCAAGAGCAGCAACTCAGGAAAGAGCCATCGTGTGAATTAGGAGGAGGAAGAAACACTGGCAAATCAGAGGGATAACTGGCAGAGAGACAGGAAGAGGGCCCAGACAAAACAGTGGCATAGAAATGTGAAGATAGGCTGATCAATCAGCAATTTCAAACGAGCCTGAGGCTGATCACAGAAAAGGGCGAAGGGGCTGGCTATTAGAAAGTCACTGGGAACATTTGGTGGAGGAGTTTAGCAATGGGGTGAAGGAAAAGACAAACTGCAGAGATGAAGATGAGAATGGGAGGAGAGGTATGAGATGTAGGGGGTATAAACAATATCATTCAAGACTGTGGGTGGGAAAGAAGGAAGGACGGCCATGATTGGGAGCTGCAGGCACCAGGAAGCCAGGGTGAGGGCAGGAGAAGCAGACATTTTAAGAACTGAAGGAAGAAGCCCTCAGGAGACCATAATTGATAAAGAAGTGGGGAAGAGGAGCTAGCATGAGAGCAAAGTCAGGAGTAGAAAAGAAAGAAAGGGACTCAGAGCTGCCTGAGAAGTGGAAAAAGGAAGGATGGAAGGATTCATATGGGAGAATGGTTTGTGAAGGGAAAGATACCGGAGTATGAAATAGGTCATGCCTGATAGCATCAAACTTCTTTGTGAAGTAGGAGTAAAATCATTTACTAAGGCTGATTTTTTTTCTTTTTTTGGATGGGAATGACAGAAGATAAAGGTGCGCAGGGATTTAGAAGAGGAGACTCTAGAATGAGAAAACAATGCATTTCTCTATGGCCTCGCACTGGCTACCTCTACTCACCTCTAAGCTTCTATTTTGTACACCCTGTAACGTTAACACTTTCCTGCTTGACTTAGTTATCCTGATGTCACCAGTGTCTCTACTTCTATATGCTCTATAACAGAATTTGGCCCAGAATTTGCCCGTAACCCTCTTCTCTCTTCAATTTCCACTTTCTCCTTGGCCATCACTCCCATGGCCTTATTAATCTGGGTATCATATTCACAACCAGCCCTTTCTCTTGAGTTCTAGGTCTGTGTTCAACTGTTCACTGGACATTTAGTACCTTAGCTTCGCTATGCTTAAATGAAATGCTTTATCTGCTTCACTGTGCACCGACAGAAACATGTTCCTGTCTTCAGCAGGCTGGCTTCACCGGCTTCACCATCACTTACGGTGGTCACCAAAGCGAGAAGCCACTGATGAGCTCTTCTGATTCATCCATTCTGATAACTCAGAATTGTCTAAGTTTTATTAATTTTACTTCTCAAATATTGCATCTTTTCTAATTCATATTTTGAAGTTTAAACCTCCATTGTCTCTCATAACCTTCTAGCAGATCTCTTGGGTTCTAATACATCCACTCTTTAACCCATCCTCCATTTCATAGCCAGAAGCATCATTTTAAATGCAGATCTGCCTATGTCTCTCACCTACAATGACGATCTACTTCCGATAGCTAGATGGTTTTCATACTGTGATCTGGAAGCCAGGGCTCCCTACAGAGGTTTCAAGGACTCCAAAATCAAACTATAAATAGGATAAAGGAAATGCATTTATATCATCAACTAAAGTCTATTACTGCATCATACATGATAGAGAGGCACATGCCAGTGGAGAAAAGTGTAGTAACAGACTATGAGTGAAACACTGTTGATACCATTGCCTTACAATACGTCCAGAGAAAAGCTAAAAAAATATGCATCCATAACGCTCGAAGAATAAGTATGAAGGCTTACTTCAAGGAAACTTTCCAAAACAAATGGGCCAAAGAATAAATATTGCCAGTTCCTCTGTTTTGTATGTATTTGCATACAATAGGAGAGATGTATTATAAATAAAACACATAACACATACACAACATAAGAAAGTGCTGAGATCAGCTTTGACACATCAGATCAGGCGGGAAGACAGTGGAAAGATGTATTTGTACTGTACACATTAAAGCAGAAGTTGGGAAAATAGCAGGCGTAGTGACTTTTTTTATAAAAGCCATTACTGAAAATATGTTTGAGAAATCATCTAATTTGCATACACAAGCATTAGCCCTTCAGAAAATGCTGTTTTCTTTTCAAAACAGTTTTAGTTTATTCTATGCAGATCGCAAATTTTAGTAAGGCATAGTCTTTAAATAAAACACTTTATGTTCAGCATTATTTTTCAGGCATTTTTAAAAACATTTATTAGCTGTCTACTAAAGTGTACTGGATAATGCAGTCTGAGTTTCATAATTCACTTAAAAAAAGATTTATTTATTTATTTGAGAGAGAGAGAGAGAGCATGTGTGCGTGCACACATGGGGAGGGGNAAACCTTAAGAAAAAGAAACCAGTGTTTTAACAAGCTCTCCTGGTAAATTCTGATACATGCTAAAGTTTGAGAATTTCTATTCTAAGCTGTTGGAGATCTTCAGACCTTAGCATAATGACTCCAGGGCAGTGGCCTTACAGTTGTGTGGCTCCAGGGTCAGGAGTGGCCACTTGTGAATGAGGGGTTTTTAATTCACGGTTGGCTTGAAAGGCATGGGAGTACAGAGATCATCGGACAGGACAGGAGATACAGACTTGAGAGACTTTGTAATAGAGATGGCAGGTTAAACTGGCAGAATAGATAAATGGTCTGAAAGTGGGGAACAAGGACAGTGAGAAAATAACCACAAGAGCAGCAACTCAGGAAAGAGCCATCGTGTGAATTAGGAGGAGGAAGAAACACTGGCAAATCAGAGGGATAACTGGCAGAGAGACAGGAAGAGGGCCCAGACAAAACAGTGGCATAGAAATGTGAAGATAGGCTGATCAATCAGCAATTTCAAACGAGCCTGAGGCTGATCACAGAAAAGGGCGAAGGGGCTGGCTATTAGAAAGTCACTGGGAACATTTGGTGGAGGAGTTTAGCAATGGGGTGAAGGAAAAGACAAACTGCAGAGATGAAGATGAGAATGGGAGGAGAGGTATGAGATGTAGGGGGTATAAACAATATCATTCAAGACTGTGGGTGGGAAAGAAGGAAGGACGGCCATGATTGGGAGCTGCAGGCACCAGGAAGCCAGGGTGAGGGCAGGAGAAGCAGACATTTTAAGAACTGAAGGAAGAAGCCCTCAGGAGACCATAATTGATAAAGAAGTGGGGAAGAGGAGCTAGCATGAGAGCAAAGTCAGGAGTAGAAAAGAAAGAAAGGGACTCAGAGCTGCCTGAGAAGTGGAAAAAGGAAGGATGGAAGGATTCATATGGGAGAATGGTTTGTGAAGGGAAAGATACCGGAGTATGAAATAGGTCATGCCTGATAGCATCAAACTTCTTTGTGAAGTAGGAGTAAAATCATTTACTAAGGCTGATTTTTTTTCTTTTTTTGGATGGGAATGACAGAAGATAAAGGTGCACAGGGATTTAGAAGAGGAGACTCTAGAATGAGAAAACAATGCATTTCTCTATGGCCTCGCACTGGCTACCTCTACTCACCTCTAAGCTTCTATTTTGTACACCCTGTAACGTTAACACTTTCCTGCTTGACTTAGTTATCCTGATGTCACCAGTGTCTCTACTTCTATATGCTCTATAACAGAATTTGGCCCAGAATTTGCCCGTAACCCTCTTCTCTCTTCAATTTCCACTTTCTCCTTGGCCATCACTCCCATGGCCTTATTAATCTGGGTATCATATTCACAACCAGCCCTTTCTCTTGAGTTCTAGGTCTGTGTTCAACTGTTCACTGGACATTTAGTACCTTAGCTTCGCTATGCTTAAATGAAATGCTTTATCTGCTTCACTGTGCACCGACAGAAACATGTTCCTGTCTTCAGCAGGCTGGCTTCACCGGCTTCACCATCACTTACGGTGGTCACCAAAGCGAGAAGCCACTGATGAGCTCTTCTGATTCATCCATTCTGATAACTCAGAATTGTCTAAGTTTTATTAATTTTACTTCTCAAATATTGCATCTTTTCTAATTCATATTTTGAAGTTTAAACCTCCATTGTCTCTCATAACCTTCTAGCAGATCTCTTGGGTTCTAATACATCCACTCTTTAACCCATCCTCCATTTCATAGCCAGAAGCATCATTTTAAATGCAGATCTGCCTATGTCTCTCACCTACAATGACGATCTACTTCCGATAGCTAGATGGTTTTCATACTGTGATCTGGAAGCCAGGGCTCCCTACAGAGGTTTCAAGGACTCCAAAATCAAACTATAAATAGGATAAAGGAAATGCATTTATATCATCAACTAAAGTCTATTACTGCATCATACATGATAGAGAGGCACATGCCAGTGGAGAAAAGTGTAGTAACAGACTATGAGTGAAACACTGTTGATACCATTGCCTTACAATACGTCCAGAGAAAAGCTAAAAAAATATGCATCCATAACGCTCGAAGAATAAGTATGAAGGCTTACTTCAAGGAAACTTTCCAAAACAAATGGGCCAAAGAATAAATATTGCCAGTTCCTCTGTTTTGTATGTATTTGCATACAATAGGAGAGATGTATTATAAATAAAACACATAACACATACACAACATAAGAAAGTGCTGAGATCAGCTTTGACACATCAGATCAGGCGGGAAGACAGTGGAAAGATGTATTTGTACTGTACACATTAAAGCAGAAGTTGGGAAAATAGCAGGCGTAGTGACTTTTTTTATAAAAGCCATTACTGAAAATATGTTTGAGAAATCATCTAATTTGCATACACAAGCATTAGCCCTTCAGAAAATGCTGTTTTCTTTTCAAAACAGTTTTAGTTTATTCTATGCAGATCGCAAATTTTAGTAAGGCATAGTCTTTAAATAAAACACTTTATGTTCAGCATTATTTTTCAGGCATTTTTAAAAACATTTATTAGCTGTCTACTAAAGTGTACTGGATAATGCAGTCTGAGTTTCATAATTCACTTAAAAAAAGATTTATTTATTTATTTGAGAGAGAGAGAGAGAGCATGTGTGCGTGCACACATGGGGAGGGGAGGGGGGAAAAGAATCTTCAAGCAGATTCCCTGTTGAATGGAGCCTCACATGGGGCTCTCAATCTCAGGACCCATGAGATCATGACCTGAGCCAAAACCAAGAGTCAGACACTTAACGAACTGAGCCACCCAGGTGCCCCATAATTCACTTTTTTATAACTGAAATTTTCTGGCCCTCATCTAACTAGGTATTGATATGACTATTCCAAATGAACAATAATCCACATTTAGCTAAATCTTTCCCACTGTACAATAATTGTGCCAGCTTTCGTATCTTTCTGATAATTTCTCATCAGCTAAAAAAGCCCAATTCAGAAATGTTTACAATGACAGATGAAGTGCCAGTGAAGAAACAGAAACAAGACCTACTGTTTACAAAATGAAATAAACAGGAATCTTTAAAAAGTTCAATATTGGGCCCTATAATACCTTATCAGTCTTGACACCTTTTTCACAATCTCCCCTCCCTCACCCCATCTTCTAGTCTTTCTATTATTTAAGAAGCTCTATCTTTGCACTTGCTGAAGATCCTACCTGTGTGACTACGCTAAGGCTGTGCACGTGTGTTTTCTAAGAAAAGTGATTAAAAGTCTGACTTCTCAGATTAAGCCTAGGTTCGAATAACAGCTCTGCCACTTACTAACTTATAACTCCAAGATTAAACTCTTGATGATTTAGTTTTGTCTTGGAGAGAAGAGATAACAATAGTAGTAATTGCCTCTTTCAGTTTTCTGGTGGAAATGGGCTAATGGATCTGAAACACAGCTTGGCATATAATAAACTCTGAATTTAATTAGTTATTGTTGTTGCTGTTGTTTTGCTGTTATTCCTCACCTACTCCTTGCAGGAGCCAGCTCAGATGACCGCCGCCCTCCTTGAAGTGGCCATAGCAGGGGTGAATCTGGATTCGACCTTGAAGGGGAGACATGATCCAGATCATATAACAGCGGATGTACCACCAAGGGAGAGAGAGCAGATGGAGAAGAGAGCAGGTCCTGCCTTTCAGAATCGATTTAGGCAGGTCACTTAATCCCTTTAATCTGATTTCATTATCTATAAAATGAGGTTAATAGTAACAAATTTCAGCCTGGTTGTTTTTGGGGAAAAAATAAGGTAGCCTCTGAGAAAGCTCCTAACCCAGTGCTCGGCACTTAGTAGGAACACTCTCCAAATGTTTGCCAGGCCATTTGCTTCTCTTTCTCTCCCCTGCCTTACTCTGCTTGAACCCTAGCTGAGGCCCCTTTCCTAGGCTGCACTGCATTTCCTACCCTACAAAGCTGCCAGGGACCCGATGGAACTGAATGGCTTCCCCCTCATCAGCGTGGACAGCTCCACTGAAAACAGGCTCTGTATGGGGCCCCTGGGTGGCACAGTCGGTTAAGCGTCAACGGGGAGTCTTCCTCTCCCTCTCCCTCTGCCCCTCCTCCCCCACTAGTGCTCTCTAACTCTCTCTCTTAAATTAAAAAAGAAAAAATTAAAAAAAGAGAAAACGAACTCTGTATCTTGGTAGAATAAAAAAAAAACTTGCAACATCATCATCATCATTATTTTTTGAAGCCTTCATTTAAAAGGTCCTGTAAACTCCCTGAAAAGTCCTTTTCTTTTTTCTCACCTTATTTTCCCCCTCAAGCAAGTGAATTAGACAATAAAGCAAGTTGGATTCAAGCTTTTTCAATGTTTTGATTAAGATTTTATGTTCAGTAGTAAGTGGTACGCAATTTTGGAAGTATGATGCCAATTTTAATTAATTTTCATAGGTTTGCTAATTAAAACAATTAAGAGGTGGGGCTTACTCATTGGAAAAATAATTGGAGGATCTCTTGAACATTATCCTTGAGGTTTCACACAAGCACAAAATGGTGTAAATTTGTTTTAAAAATAGCTAGAAACCCGAAAGAAGTAATTATAACATCAAACCAAAGTTGTGTCTGCATTTATCTCTTTTAAAAATAGGAGATAAAATTTTCCTTGAGCTTCTAGAGGCGGCTTCTGCCTGCCTCTGTGTTCATAGTAATAGGAATAACAAGGAATAGAACCAAACTACTTTTTTTCAGTAATAGCACGATATGTAAACTTTAAACTTTGGCGATGAATATCGACCAGACAACGTACTGAGATGAGAAAGTGAAGAAAGAAACACTGAGAAAGCCCAGCAGGGTGCTAGGAGAAGTATCTCATGGGAATTCATCACTCCACTGCCAACAGGATGCAGTCCTTGAAAGAAATGGGTTTCCAACTTTCTTGAAGTTACGGACCTTTAGAGTCAAAACATATTTCCTGGAAACTTAACACAGGACATAATCTTTGCTAGTAGCAGAATATGATAGGAGTGAACAGAAAAAGAAAAAGACCAAGATACAGGAACACTCAAGCAGTTTAACACGTTGATTAAATGCCAGAAATCTGGGGTCACACCTCACCACCCAGGTTTTAGTTTTTGCTCCACTTCTAAAACAGGGATAATAGAACCTATCCCAAAGGATGGTGGCAAGGATTAAATGAGTTATAATACTTAGAACACTGCACTATTCAAAATTAAGGTTAGCCATTTTTACAACTATCCTCACATTTAAAATATAAAAAAATTAGTAACTTCCCCAAGATATTCCAAAGCAATCTTCACTGTTGCAGTTTACCCGAATGATGTTATACAACCTTGCAGAGGCCTAGAGTTTGGGGGAACAATGATTTAAAAACTCAGTATATTTATCAGGTGTCTTAAAAATGGTGATACTCTTTGATTTCATAATTTCACTGTAAGGAGTCTAGCTTAAGGAAATGATAAAAATGCAAACAATTATAAATAAAGATATTCACTATGGTATTATTTACAAATAAAAATTTTGAAAACCTAAATGTCAGAAAATAGGAGAAGAAATAGAGAATTATTTAAGTAGATGATGGTATATATATAAGATGAAATGTATGCAAGCATAAAAAATTGCTATCTTGGGGCGCCTGGGTGGCTAAGTCAGTTAAGTGTCTGCCTTCAGCTCAGCTCATGATCTCAGGGTCCTGGGATCGAGCCCCGCACTCAGCAGTGAGTCTGCTTCTCCCTGTCTTTCTGCCCCTCCCCCTGCTTCTCTCTCAAGCGAATAAATAAAACCTTTTTTAAAAAAATGGCTATCTTTCATAATGAATGATAATTACATGTGAAATGCTGATGGTATAGGAGTAAAGGAACTCAGCAAAATATGTAACTATTTATAGTATGATCTTGACTCCTTAAAAATATGTCTAGAACATACTTTTGATAAATGTGCTGATCGGTTAACATTATTTCAGACGGTTAGAACAGGGTCAGCAACCTTGTTCTGTAAAGGGCTAAATAGCAACCATATTAAGTTTTGCAGGCCACTTAGTTTGTGTCACAACTACTCAACTCTGCTCTTGCGGTGTGGACAGCAACCAGAGGTAGCAGCAAACACACTGGGGTGGCTGTGCTCCAATAAAACTTGATTTGCAAACCCAAGTTGTTGGCCTGCTGGCCATAATTTGCTGACCTCTGGGTTAGATTTACAGATTTTATTTATTTTCTTTTTTAATATTTTTCTGTATTTTCTAAATTTTCTACAGTGAGAAAAGCATAAATTACTTCCATAGTCTAAAAATTAAAACAATAAGTTCTACAAAAATAAAATATCCTTTCTTATATAAAATAAGAGACACCATAGATAGTTAGGAAGTGGTTGTAATCATCTTCTCTAATTTAAAGATGTGTATTAGGTCATGTCAAAAATGAATGCTCAGAAATAAAAGCCTCAGTAGTTGCATATCACACTTAGAATTAAGTACAAAATACTCTATGGAGGCTGCAGAGCCTAGAAGAGCTCACCTCTGGCTGTGTCTCGGAATTCATTTCCTACCACTCTCTCCCTGATCACTTGCCCTGGGCATGCTTGCACTGGCACAGAGCACAGGAATTGAGCACTTAAGGTAGATTTGTGTAAAACATCAGCTTCCACAACTTCTCATAAAAAGGCTCTGCCTACAAATCCAAGGGTCCTGGAAACATCTTAAAAGAATGACTCAATCCTCTAAATTCCTTTTTAAAAATCTAGGTATTGGTATATGTACATAAAATACCCTAGTATTTGATTCAGTTTTCTGTATTTTTCATCCAGATATCTGTATTTATTTATTTTACTGATACACAATGTAACATTTGTTTCAGGTTACAACACAGGAGTAAATGCTCAGCACACATGTAGCCCATCTGTCACCGTATGACACTATTACAAGATCATTGATTATATGCCCTGTGAGTGCATTTTATTCCCATGACTTCTTCATTCCATAACTGGAAGTCTGTATCTCCCACTCCTTTTCACTCATTTTGCCCATCTCCCACTCACCTTCCCCCTGGCAACAATTACTTTATTCTCTGTATTTATAGGTTTGACTTTGTTTTGTTTATTTTTTATATTCCACATAAGGGAAATCATATGGTATTTGCCTTTCTTAGTCTGACTTATTTCATTTAGCTTCTACGTCCATGCATGTTGTTGCAAACGTCAAGCTTTCATTCTTTTCCATGGTTGCCTAATATTCCATCGTCAGAGAGATGATTAGAGCAACAGAGAGACAAGTTCAAGGAACCAACAAAAATACCAAATAGTCTCAGATCTTATTTTTGGATTGGGAAAAGCTAAAATTTTTTTTCTAAGATTTATTTATTTATGGGGGTGGAGGGGCAGAGAGAGACAGAAAGGGAGAATTTCCAGCAGACCCCCCACTGAGCACAGAGCCTGATGCGGTGCTCAATCCCATGACCCCATCACTTCGAGACCATGACCTGCATCCAAGCCAAGAGTTGGATGCTTAACCGACTGAGCTACCCAGGCACCCCTGGAAAAAGCTAAAATTTTATAAACAGCAATAAATACTATACTTTCCTTTCCTCATCCCTTTTGCATATCCTAGTCCCCATTATCTACTCTTGATATTGGGCACATCAACACACAATGTATTTATCAATGTATTTATCAAACATTTTAATTTTTGCCAAGCAGTTAAAAAAGGAATGTTTGGTTTTAATTTTTGTTTCTTTTATTATGAAAGAGTTTAAGCACATTTTTATGTTTAAAAGCCACTTGTATTTACCAGTCTATGCTGTGTATTCCTGACCTTTGTTTCTCTATTATCCTTCAGTCATCTCTTTTTTCATGTTGAGGGACTTCTAATACATAATGGAAATCAGCTTTTGTCCATCATATGTGCTGCAAATAACTTTTCTATTTTTTGTTTTGATTTTATTTATTATTTACTTGCTATGCAGAAATTAAAAAAAAAACTTTAATGGTAAAATCATTAAGTCTTTGTTGGAGTCTTCCGAAATTAATGCGATGCTTTAAAAGACCATCCCTACCCTAATACTGTAAGACAAAATTACTTTTTTTCCCCTTAGATCTTTGCTCCATCTGGGATTTATTTTAGAGTAAGGAGCAATAGAGAGAAAAGTGCCTACACATTCCTCTGCTAATGTAGTCAGGCAAGACTCTGTTTGCAGAATGACACAACCCGGTTTCTTTAAGCCATCAGGTATTTACCACTCAAAATATTGTGAAACCACCCAACAAGATAACTCCTATATCAAACAACGTTAACATGTGGCAACACATTTTTAATCCGTCACTTAGATCAGTATTTCTTGAACTTCAGTCATTTGAATACCACCTCTATAATTTTTGACATTTCTCCATTAACTCCTATAATATTATTTTCTTAATACTTTACTTTCAGTTGCCTCTTTTAATGTAAGCAATTTTATTTTAAAAAGGAAACTGTACAGGGGCGCCTGGGTGGCACAGCGGTTGGGCGTCTGCCTTTGGCTCAGGGCGTGATCCCGGTGTTATGGGATCGAGCCCCACATCAGGCTCCTCCGCCTATGAGCCTGCTTCTTCCTCTCCCACTCCCCCTGCTTGTGTTCCCTCTCTCGCTGGCTGTCTCTATCTCTGTC
>NC_048218.1:82383552-82465570 GCF_002007445.2 Ailuropoda melanoleuca
ATAACAGACAACTAACAACAACAACAACAACAATAAAAAAATAATAGCAGGAGCACATTTTTCTTCAAGATCCTTATCTGAGGCTATTCAGGGCAGAGTAGGGGGAAAGGAGCACCCAAAGAAAGTAATGCATTGTCAATATTCCAATATTTGATGGCTGATGTCCAAGGGCCACATGGCGCAGGAGCTAAGGGTCAGGCTCCTAAGTCAGCTAGACCTGGGCTTGAATAGGGCTCAAGCTTGTTAAGACTCTGCTAAAACTCTTCATCTCAGAAGGTCCCTCATCTACGAGATGGGGGTGAGAATGGGATAGTACACATAAAGCAACGAACACTGTGTGGGGTACGAAGCATTGCTGCTTAAATGTTAGCTGCTAATACTGTTATTGCTGCTATCTATATATTAGATTCCAGACTGAATTGTTTGGCAATCGGAAATTCGGACTTTAGAGTCAGTTCAATAAATAATCCCCCACTGAACTTAGGTGTATAGAATTGTCACATTAATCGTAGCTAAAATCTATATACCTCATCTATCAATTAATGTATCTAAACAATGTGTGTGTGTGTGTGAGCACATGCACACACATATATAATTATTGTGCACTTCATTGACTTTGGTTTGGTTCTAGTGTGAATAAGCTAAATTTATAGAAGATAGAGAAAACATGAAAATATCACACAGTACATGATTTCAGTTTTTTATTCAGTAACAATAACCCTCTGAATCATAATGGAGCTGTCAATATGATAAAATCCTGTCTCCTCCATTCCAAAAAGTGGAGTATACACCTTTTAACTTCTAATCATCTTCATTTTTTCCAATTTTCCACAACCATTGACCCATAAAAATAAGGTTGAAGAGATTAGAAAAAGACAAACGGCTCCACTCAAGAATCAGAAATCTCCTTAGCATACACGTTGTTGAATAACAAAATTAAATCAAATAACAGTAATGAAAGCCAAGGATGCCACTCACTTCTTGAGGAAGTCATGAGACTATTTCATGATAAATGAAGAGTCCACAAAGAAAAGGCTTTGGACACTCTGGGCTCTAGTCCGGGCCCACACTTACTGGCTGTGTGACTTCAAACAAATTTCTTAACCTCTCTAAAGACTCAGTTTTTCTTTATGCAAAAACAGGATAATAATAATACCTACATTGTTGTTTTGAGGAATGAAATGAATCAACATATGTAAAGTGAGTAGCACACAGCTGGCATGTAGTAAGCACCCACAAATGTTTTCTCTTACCTATAAGAGTACTACCAGCTTTCTTTCATCACTATGTTGTTCTGAGCAAGTGTGAAATGTCTAATAATCATGTCTTGATCTATTCTAGAATTGTCTTCAATAGAAGAAAAGTCTATTATAATTAGAAATAGATAACTTTTATGCTAAATTTTTAAAATGATGTGCAAATCTGTAATTTTTGCTCAAAAAGCACTTTTTTTTTTTGTTTGTTTGTTTAAAAAAAATGAGCCCACAGGGGCGCCTGGGTGGCACAGTCGTTAAGCATCTGCCTTCGGCTCAGGGCGTGATCCCAGCATTCTGGGATCGAGCCCCACATCAGGCTCCTCTGCTAAGAGCCTGCTTCTTCCTCTCCCACCCCTCTGCTTGTGCTCCCTCTCTCGCTGGCTGTCTCTGTCAAGTGAATAAATAAATAAAAATCTAAAAAAAAAAAAATTAAAAACAAATGAGCCTACAAATCAATTCCATTGATCTGATTCCACCGCAAGTGTTGACCAAGCCTCAGTCTTGGCAAAAACAGTAGTGGTAGCCACTCTGGTGTGAAAGGTGTCGATTTTTCCATATATTACTTAGCTAAATATAAAGTAGGATCTTTACGAAAAGCATATTAAATCTCACCTCTGTTCTTTATGGATATTCTTAGATGCTATCTCATTTTAGTGCCTACTTTCAAAAATTAATTTTCTATATCCAGTGATAGTTTCACAACTCTGAGTAAAGCCAGACTCTGGAGAATTATTCTTCTTGTAAGATAAAGGGAATAAATAAATAAATGGACTATTCTTATTTGTTTCATATCTGAAGCTCCTTCATTGATCTTTGGGTCTGTAGTAAAGCAGCATACAGTATGGTTAACAGCGTAAGCCAGGTAAAGTTTCAGGCATTCCTCATGCCTTCAAGACTCTTCTAAAATGCTAGTAAGTCAGTATAAAGTTTGGCTTAGGGGGCACCTGGGTGGCTCAGTCATTAAGCGTCTGCCTTCGGCCCAGGGCGTGATCCTGGCGTTCTGGGATCAAGCCTCGCATCAGGCTCTTCTGCTGGGAGCCTGCCTCTTCCTCTCCCACTCCCCCTGCTTGTGTTCCCTCTCTCACTGGCTGTCTCTCTCTCTGTCAGATAAATAAATAAAATCTTAGAAAAAAAAAAACACCACATTTTAAATTGCAATGAGAAGTTTGTTTTACAAAACATTATCACTACAGTTGAGTTTTGCAAAACCTTGATGGAATAGATTGAAGAAGGAATTATTATACCCATTCCAAAGAGGATAAAGTGTGATTTAGAAAGGCCCCAGAGTCACAAAGCTATGGTAGGCTAGAACTCAGGCCATTTTCTCCATTTTGCTTTCCACTATTCTCAATAACCATGATTTTTGTTTGTTTGTTTGTTTTGCTTTGTTTTGGTCACACTAAGCAGTCTTAGTACAAGAAACCTGAATTTTCTAACCTACATGACCTGGGGCAAGTAACTAACAATAGAGATTGATGGTAAGAGTACACCCATAGAACCAGACTGCCAGAATGCAAATCCAGCCCTGCTCATGGATGTGTGATTGTGGATGGTTAGTTTGCTTTCTGAGTCTCTGCTTCCTACTGTGTACAATGAAGGAAACTGACTTCATAGGGATATTATAACATTCCTATGTTATAGGGATGAGACATACTCCTAAAATTCTTAGCACAATTGTTACTATATAGTAAGGACTCAAGAAATATTAGTTATTAATAAAATTGGACCAAAACACCTACCTCTCAAGGTTGTCTGTTGTATTAATAACATAGCAAACTAAAGGTCTTTGTATCAATAAATTACTATACCATGTTTAAGAATCATTATATTACTCTTGCTGTCTGCAGCAGCATCAGTTTACTTTGATTTTTGTAGAGGCTTCAATTTATGGCCCTACCTTGATGCAGATATTTCAATTCCCAAAGTTTGAGTATTTCATCTGTTTAAAAAAAAAAAAAGACAGTATGGAAGAGAATCTTGATTCCCCTCTATACCACTGAGATTTGAACAACTCTACCTCACTGGAGGGGCAAGTCCAACCTCCCAGTCGTCACTAAAAGGACAATTTCGATCCCGGCACTTGAAGCACAAGAGCAGTGGAAAGATCAAGAGCTTCCCCGTCAACTCAGGAGGAACTTAGGCAAAACGGAAAGGAGCTGAGAGACTTTTCTACTTAGTACTTGCTCTGGCTCCAGTAACACATAAATATCCAACCTAAATTTTGCATGGTCCCCGAGTCATTTCAAACTCACTCTTTAGAAGACCCTCTGCTAGAACTCCACATCTGAAATTAATGATGTGCTGTATGTTGACTAATTGAATTTAAATAAAAGAAAAAAGGAGACCTTCTGCTAATAAACACATGGGGGTAAGACTATCGCGTTACACCTGCTACTTAGGCCTTGTCCTTGCTTTCTAGTTTATATGAAGTCAAATCCATCTGTTCAAGTTTTACTGTGACTAGCCTTTATGTTTGTTTTGTTTTGTTTACTTTTTCATTATTAATTTCTAGTTTTATTTTGTGTGTGAAATCAAAAGAAAAGACTTCCTGCTCTTTTGTTTAGGATTGGAGGAGCTGACAGGGGTTGTGTTGCAACAGTGCTCAGTTGCTCTGAGGACAGAGCTGGGGCAGAGACAAGTGACTCCGAGACGACAGTTCCAGCATTCTCACTTCCATGCGCCATTTGTAAAGTCTTGAGAGCAACATCAGTAATGCCAGGGGTTGAGGTATTTATCAGCTTTAAAATAAAATTGTACTCAACTGTCATTCTTTTTTATTTTAAATAAATATTCTTTGTTTCTTGAATTTGTAAATGTGTATTTTCTTAAAGGGGTGCTCCTTAATTATGTAAGCTTTTGCTGTGCCCCTGAGTTGTAGAGAAGGACATAGGGAACAAGAGAGGCAAACAAAATCTAGCACTTTTGGAGTTCTAGAGGGAGAAACACAGTTACACTTCCAGGTGGGAAAAAGCTAGAAGCATCAGATTGTTGGACAACTTAGTAAGTGACAAGGGTGACCCAGAATACAGACTGGAGCCTGGAGGGAAGAAAGAGATACTGAAATTCAAAGGCACAGTTTGTTGATAAATGAGTGATCTAGGTCTGGTGGGCTGTTTAGAATTGTTTATTTGCTTAAACTTAGAGTAGCACTTCCTGATAGTGACTTCCAAGATGGGAAGTTGTGCATATCACCCCAGAAGTTAACACAGCTCAGACTTCAGAGCCACACCAGCTGGGTTTGAATCCTGACTTGGCCATCAACAAGCTGTAAGACTTGTGTCCCCATTTTCCTAATCTGTAAAATGAGATAATACTGACATCAACCATGCAGGCTTGTTAAGAGGACCAAACAAAGGGGCGCCTGGGTGGCACAGCGGTTAAGCGTCTGCCTTCGGCTCAGGGCGTGATCCTGGCGTTATGGGATCGAGCCCCACATCAGGCTCCTCTGCTATGAGCCTGCTTCTTCCTCTCCCACTCCCCCTGCTTGTGTTCCCTCTCTCGCTGGCTGTCTCTATCTCTGTCGAATAACTAAATAAAATCTTTAAAAAAAAAAAAAAGAGGATCAAACAAAATAAAGCATAGACATGGTGTCTAGCATATGAGTACCCCCAAATGTGAGCTCTTTTAACCATTTCTCAAGTCTCCTAACCACCACTGCTACCATTCCCAGCTGTCTCTGTGGTACTTATTTTCCACATTTTGTTTTTGTTGTATTCTCTTTTAAATATGCCATTTATGATTTTAAAACTAATACATCCTGCTTGTATCAACCTTGGGGAAAAAACCCAAAAAATAGAAAGGAGAAAGTTAAAATAATTTAGTTATCTCTAAAGGCACATTCATTCAAGCTGCACATCTTGTGTCTATGTGGGCGAGGCACTGCGGTGGGATCTTGCACCTCGAAGTCCTGTCTTTTCCCTGGTCCGCTCTTCTGTTTATTTAAAAGGAATCTACTTTTTAAATTCTACTCAATCTATTCAAATCAAGTAACTAATCTTTCTAATATCTACTGATTCAAGTAAATAAGGCTAATTCTGTTCCTAGGTAAAGTTCAACTTCTGTACCTATTGTCTTAACTACCTACAACTCATTAAGATTAATCCTAAACATTATACTAATTATTGTTTTATGGGGTACACAAAGTCCTTTCATCCAATTCACACTAGAACCCTGTGTAGGAACAGAAGAGGAACATCAATACCTACTGTTTACTGAAGTTTACGAGGTGAAGGAGGACGTCTAAGGGAAGTAAAACAATGTGGACTAGATCACGGAGCTAGGATACAACGGGCCTCGGACTGCACCCTGGTGAGCATGCGTAGTGATGCCTTCAACCTTAGAACTGCATTTCAGTTCTTTGCAGCTAACTGAAACTCTTTCTATTTTAAATGGCATGCCCTCTGCCCACTGGATGGCCCCTTCAGCTACTATTTCCAACCAAACAGTGTCCCAGACCTACTCCTAGACCCAAGTTCTCTGATGAGCCATTGAAGTTGAACCCTGGGAAGAGCCCCGTCAGAATCCTTTACCACACCTTAGAGATAGTCCCCAGACAGATGTGAGGGTAAGAACAGTTATCTGGTGACAGTTCTCTCAAGATAGCTATCAGGCTGGAAAAGAAGCCATTGGATTCTTTTCCAATATGAAATTTAAAAATTAAATAATATGTACTAGCATTCTCTCTTCTTGCACAACAAAGAGAAAAGTAAACCAAGATTATCAAAAGGTTAGGGAAAGGGGAGACAGATTTGCTGTTCTGAGCAAACCATCGCTTTCTTTTGTAAAAATTTTTGATAATTTACCATGTATTTATTTTTTTATAATGAGTTTTTAAAATAGTGCACCACTAGCAAAATAAACAATGCTTATAATCCTCTGAAATTAAAGAATAAGTTTAAGAGGAAGGGAAGGAAAGGAGGGAAAGAGTTTAGTGAATTATTCAACCACCCTTCCTCATTAATGGTAGAATGTTCTCACCAATTAATAAGCTATTACACAGTCCCGTCAACTAAGACACCCAAGGGAAGAGCAATCTGATGCATTTATTAAATTAACCTTATATGCTCTGAGCCAATGTCAATTAGGAAGTGTAAGAAATAAAATAAGGGAAAAATTTGGGAAGACTTTACAGATAGATTTCCCTGAGCTCCAAATAATATCTGGAACAAAGGAGAGAGGGTACAAAGGGCAAATTAAATTCAAAAAAGATATAAAGTCAAAGGTTGTTACAGGTATTCTCAAAAAAGCTTGGAGTAAGATCCACCAAATTCCACAAAAATATGACAGAAATTAGTTAGCAATTGCTTCAGGAAATTCCTTTAACTCCTTAACAGAATTCTGCAATTTTATCTAGTTGTACCTAGGAATAAGATTGTCAGAACATTTTGTGCTGATGTAGATAGCAATTTTATTCACTGCAGCCTCTGGGTAATTTTGGATCTCAGATATAAAGTCTTGTAAGAAGTTCAGAAAATATAGAAAAATTTTTATCACTGATTCCTAGAGGATCAGGTATCAAGGTAACCCTTGTCTAGACTAACTCCTCTGTTAACATGTTTAAATGTTTGCCTTGTATCAGGTACAGTTCCAGACACTTTAAAAATATTAATTTATTTCATCCTTACAAAAATCCTCTGAGGCAGGTGCAGAGAAGCACAGAGAGATTAATTTGCCCAAGACTGTAACAGTGAAACTGGGCTCCAAACCCAGCCCATTTGGGTCCAGCATCGGTGAGTTTAACCACCACTCTATGCTCTACTTAAATGAAGGAATGAGTGAAAAATCAAGACACACATGAATGCGTTACCTGGAACTTTGGTCCATCATTCATCCCCTTCCTCTCTGCCAGTGCTTTGCACTTTGTCCACAAACACTGAGGTTCTCTCTTCCAAAAGGCAATCCTTCGAGCTACCATTCTCTTGTCAAATTTCTTGAAGAGAAGCCCACACACAGGGTTTCCACTTCTTTGCCAGCTATTTATTCCATAACCTCATGCAATCTGGTTCCTTGCCCTCTCCCTCTTCTCAGCTGACAGTGCTCTCTTGAAGGATCTCTGAACTGCCTTATCCAGTACTCTGTCTCAGGCTCATTCATCTCTGCCTCCCAACTCCATAAAAGACCCTTTTCTCTCTTGGCTCCTGTTGTCCTGGTCTTCAATCTTCCTTTTGCATTTATTATTCTACTTCTTTGCTGGTTGACACTTCTCAAAATCTAGCCTTCATATCTCTCTCATTCTCTTTTTCCTTCTTTCTCTCCAAGCATTACATTTTAAAACAGGCTCATATCCCCTAGTGGCTTCTATTCTTTACATTATTTTCTAGAGTATGGTGCATTTATGAACCTAACTTATCAGAACCCAGAAGGTGGGTCCATCTCTTTGAGGACAGTCACATTAACCAATCTCACAATACTATTGAAAATGTTCTCATTTACAATGAAAAGTAGATTGTCAAAGGGACCTCAATTTACAGCATTACATAGGAAGCTAAATTATGGTCAATATAGCAGTTTGTAACTTAGAACAAGCATTATTTACAAAAAGGAATGGCCACTGGAGTTCTCTAGTAAGTGCATTTTTTTTTCCCATAGACACTCCAAGTGGGAAGTTAAATCATAATCAGAAGACTGCTAGGTCAGCATGTAATAAGAAAAGGAGGAAATAGTTACATGAATCAAATATTTAACACCATCAGGCTGAGATTTACAGGTGTATCCAGCTGCACAACAGGGCAATAGCTGCCAATGGGACCCAGCAAGTAGAGTAATTGGGTCAGACACCATCTCCCATAAATGAATGAATGGATGAATGAATCAATGAATGAATCAATGTTGAACAATGGTCTTGAAATTATTTATATTTTACCATTACTTTGTAGTTATTTATTGAAATCCTGTTCCCTTTGTAAGATTTGAGCTGCAAGATGGCAGCTCATCACTATACATGTGTTCATCACTATACCTTTACCACCAAGCATAGTGCCCGGCCCCTAGTAAACAGAAAGCAATAAATGTTTATTAAAGTCATCCAGACATTTATAAATATAAATAAAACATATTCCAAAGTTGGCTTTCATGTGAGTTATCCAGAAAGTGCTATCGTGTGTTTTGTCTTGCCTTTCAGAGTTTATTAGGTCAAATAGACAGAATGCCTTGATTTCAAATGTTAACTTTTGGACAATATTTTTGAAAACTGTGAAATCCTAGACTACACAGTTTGTCTGTCTTATTTCTATAAATTTCAACTACTTATTTGTCCTACACAGTGACTAAACCCCAACCCCCACCCTTTATCTTTGATGTTTCTCATTCTCAGCAGGTGGAGGAAACAGCAGCAAAAAGAGAGAGTCACAGATTCTGCGTGCCTATGTGGGCTAACCCGGGGCACTCATGGGGTTAAAAGCACTGCAGTCATATTAAGCACATGTTTCAAGTCAGCAGGGTGCCAGCCTGAGATGTCCTCAAAGCCTAATTTGATAGATATTATGCCATACACTGCTGCAAGTAGTAATGAAGAAAGTAAAAATTTTATGGATGAGCAAAATAGGAGCTCTTATGGATGGAGTGTTTTTAAATCAGGTGTATAATTTACCCAGTGTCAGACCACATGTAGAGTGCATTACTCAATTGAACTTACAAGCAGATAGGAAAGCAGTTTCTTTTAATAAGCACTTCTTCAACTTATTGGCTCTACAATTACTTGCACCAAATTACCAGCAGCTGCTGCCTGTTTGGTATTTTATCCTAGACAAGGAGTTACATTAGTTTCTAATCAACAAGCCATTCAAGGACTCTTTATAATTTTTAGCTTAATTCCACTTTTATTTGGAATTTATTAATTGAAATATCCAATATTTTCATGACAGTATTTTGCTTAGCTTCCCTTAACAGGAAACCTATTCAACTGATGAGGTAAAAGGGAAAGAGGAGGGAAGATACTCCCAAACTTATTTCTGGTATTTGTTACATTGTATAAACTCTACTGAACTCATGTTGCCTTACAGTCTAAATTTTGATATTTCAATTGCTTTTGTAAAAATAATGATACTATATTTAAATTTCTTTATATTTGGAGTCAATAAATTGTTTTCTGTCTCTAAACAGCAAATCCCCACACATGAGTTAACTCAAGATTAAACATTAACCAATTCAGTTTAATACAGGGCTTCCCAACCCTGGCACTATTGACATTTGGGGCTGGCTAATTCTTTTTTGGGGGGATGTTCTGAGCACTGTAGGATGTTTAGTAAGATTTCTGGCCTCTACTCACCAGTGGCACCTTCCCACCTCCAACACCCCAGTTGTCACAACCACAAATATCTGCTGACATTACCAATCACCCCAGATGATTTGATTTAACAGATTTGAAGAAATCAAGGGGGAAAGGGCTTCAGAAACAGTGGTAAGAAGAAATGCATTTTAAATTCATTTGTTAAAACCTTTTCACAGTATTTTTTTAAAGACTGTGTGTGCACTGGTCTATATTTCCTTGCTTTATGAGAAATCATAAAATCAATCGGTGAAGGAATTTAATGCTTCAAAATGCAATTAATTAAACACTATCCTATATTAAAGCTGCTTTCAGAGTCAAAGGCAAAGCGGGGGGGGGGGACCAAGAACTGTTTATAGCTAAATAAAATAAAAATTCAAATAACTATTCATACTGTAGAAAGACCCATGGACTAGATTAGGCAAGTGTGATTACATTTTTACATCAGTAAAACCAAGAATATATAATGTGATGCATATTTCATTTGTAAAGTTATATTATGCATTGTTTCCAGCTTTAAATTATAAATCAGAAATATATGAGCATATAAATGCTAATAACTAAAGATAAATCATTAAAATGTGAAATCCAATTCAAGATTTTTCTCATAGGGCTTTCAAATCCATAGCTGTCTTTTTAAAAGTCTAGAATCAAAACTGGTAATATTCAGAAGTATTGAAGAATCATATACACACTGAAGAGCAACAAAAGTGAAAGAAAATTATTGCCATCCAAAGTCTTCTTCACTAAGAACTTGCCGTCTACCATCTTTCATCTAGTCATATGTTGAAGGATCCAAAAAACATACAGTTGAAGGTGGTTCTTCCCAGTGTAACATAGAACCTTAAGGTGCAGAACTTAAAAGGTCACTTAGACCTACCAGGGCCCTTTCCCGACAATATGCTTCAAGCTCCTCAAATTTTAATGTGTATACCGATCACTTGTGCATCTTGTCAAACTGTGGATTCTGACTGAGTGGGTCTATGGCCTTAGGAAACCTATTTTTCTAACAAGCTCCCACGTGATGCCAATGCTTCTGACCCACAGACAACTCTGAAGAGCAAGGATTTGTCTACAACATCCCCACCAACTTATCATTGAGCCTAATCTTGAACATTCTTATGGGGCCAATGACAGAGAAAATCCTAACTACAAAAAACAGTAAGACATTTATGTACCTATTGAAATTTCAATTTTCCAATTCTTTCTGGAGCAGGGCCCAGACCATGGGAAACTGCAGCAACCAACTTAATAAAAATTTTACACAATTAAGCAAACCTACTAAAAATAATTTGCTTGATATCAACCTATTAAAGTCAATCCAAACTGGATTCCTTCTTACTAGTAGTTTATGGAATTAAAAAATAAATAATTGGATCATCATACAAACCAGAGTTTCTGTGATAGTCTAGGGACGCATTACCTTTTTCTTACTCCTGTGTCTACATGACCCCAGTAGAATCCTGAAAAATAAAGAACTGGTATATCTCTGCAATTATAGCCCAGCCTCTTAAAGAAACTAAACTTATCATATTTTTTAGACAGCACTGGTATATTTTGATTATGCTGACAGAAACATGTCATAAGTCTGTTATTTTACAAGGAAATAAAGGAAATGACATCAAGTTAGTGGATCCACTCCTTTTCAACAAGACAAGAAACGTTTCCTCCCATCATCTGTAAGAGTCAAAGAACTTTCAGTTCCCAGAAGCCTCAAATGCATGACCTTAAAGGTAGAGCTATAAAACACCACTAATCCTTGATCATAGTTGGCAGATACTCCAGATCCTCTATTTTACACTAATGGTTTACTTCAGCCTACTTTGTGGCTATCTTGATCCTTTACCCAGCAAGAAGTAAAACTCAGTAGTTTCAGACAATGAGTTAAAAACCAAGAGCTAATAAGTGATCCTGATGTCATTTAATAATTTTATGATCACCTTAAATATTCAAAATATAAAAACAGGTATATGTTTGGGCTTTACACAATCAGAAAAAAAAAAAAAAGCTTCAACCAATCAGAATGAACATTATCCATAGGCCATCAGCACAGCTATTCTGGTGGCATGCTGGCTGCATATCTTCCTGCCTTTGAACAACAGGAAGATAGAAATCCTCATGGTACACAGTACCATAGGACAGATTTATAATAGTTAGACCAAGAAAGACTTTTATTCAGAATAGGGATTAATGTGTAGTTTCCTCCAGACTGAAGTTCTTTGTGAATCAACATTGATGCCAAACATATTTAACTCATTTATAAACGTTCAGAAAGCCCAAATTTATTCAATGTGATAGCTCCAGATTTGTAGCTGGGAAAAAATAATTTATAGGTATGAAAATCTTACCGATTTGTATAAGTGGCTAGAAAAGTGGTAACTAAACTTAGTATCAGGTAACATATTTTATGATAAATGGCATCAGTATATAAAATGAACAGCTCTGAACTATCAGCTTCAGGCAGAGAAAGTACATACATGGAAGTCACTGCTAGTTCTCTGAAGAACTAACTAACGTGCTTACACTTTTTAAATACCATGTGAGATTATGGTTGTCACATATCAACAATGTTAATAATGAAATCAGAGAAGGCACAAGCAACAAAGGAAATAGGAACTACTTTAGTAAAATAAGGTTAGTATACTAAAAGGAAGAAGTAGATTGCAAATTTACAGAACTCAGCTTCACCAGCATCATCTCCCCCACCCCCTACTCAGTGCCAAACACTGGGCTAAAAGATGAAGCAATGATAAAGAACAAAATATATATGGTTCCTGCTCTGTTCAGTTTAAAGTCAACTGGAATTAGGTGACTGAATAGAGTTAGAGATAAGTAGTAGCTGAAAAATTACACAAACAATATAAGATTATAACAGATCAAAGTTGTAAAGAATAGACGCACGGTCCTATGACAGTGTCCAGCAGTGGGCTTTAACCTAACTGGAAGAAGAAACTGGGAAAGAACTAACTGCTTAGAAGTGTGCTGATATCTCAAAGTCCAATTTGAGCTAACTGGTTAAAAAGCAAGAGATGGCCACTAAATAAACCCAGACTATTCTTTAACTTTCAGAGAACACTAAAGTGCTCAATTTAACCAACATTCATGCTCACTTCCATGAAAGGTGCTTGAAGGAAAAACTACTAGACTCGCCAATGACAACAAACACTGGGTGAATTACACAGAAGTCTGACCCCAAAGAAAAATTATTTAGCCATAAATAATACGGAATCAGTATCTCCTAAATAGAGCTACCTAGTTGAATAATGTGCACTGACTCCCAAAATGTGGCTAGCATGTTGAAAGTTAGGAAATCTACGCCAAGTTAGAGTGGCAATGTAAGTTGCCCTACATCATGAAGCATGAAATCAGTTGACTTTCTTCTAAAATTTACTGGAAAGAAAATTAATAGACTTTGATATGGCCATCCTAGCGCTTTCTGATTTGCCTTAGATCATAACTAGCTGTGAAATGCCTGCTTGGTACCAGAGTGTGAACTTGGGGTGGAAGCACGGTTTTCATCTGTGCATCCCTGGAAGAAAGCACAGGGTCATGCTCAAAGCAGACAATCAATAAATGTTTGTTGACTTGAAAGACAATAGTTAAGGCTTTAATTTATCTAACACAAGTCATTGACTAACAATCATTATCTACTGCATTTGTGTTGGTGAACACTGACATTTAAGGATGTTCTGTTGATACATACACCAGAGCCCTCCCAAACAGGAACACAGCCCTGCTCTCAAGCTTGACAGGGCTGTCTTTACCATCTGATGCGCTTGATCCCAGAATATCCTCCTTCTTGCCAAACATAGTCATTAGGTCCAAGTGCACATTTTGCGGGCACTAAAATGTTGACTTTGAACTTCAACAAAAGATATTTTAGTTCCTTTATTTCTATTTTCCCTTTAAAGATACCACACTGCAGTTGGCAAAATTCTACTCATATTGATGACTGCTATCCTGGTTTCCAATCCTGTACATCTCCATCACCCAACTGCCCTGTGAGGGGGTTGGAAAATGCTGTGAAATTTTTTTTCCCCAAAAGCTAGGGCTTTCAATATTTATACCATATATGCACATATTTATATTAATAACATATTTATAATATATAACATATATTTGTAATTTATTTACATGTATTGAGATCTAGTGCATAATCACAGTAGAAATTGTCTTAAATAACCTCTCTTTATTCAGTTTACCAGCTTAACAAATGCTCTTCAGTCCCACTATAAATTGTTCTGTGACTGATGCCTAAGGCAAACTTTATGTCCACAGCTAGTAGCTCACTCCCTAGAAAATCTAAACACAATTGCACCTTCCAGTTGCATTATAGGCTTACCAAGAATCAGCTGAATTTGTTTCCAAACCTCTACATTTCAACTGTATTTGCTATTGTGAATCTATAATTTTAATTAGCATTAATGTACATCTAATGAAATATGAGGGAAAAAACAAAAAGATGTAGTATAAAAAATATATCAAATGCTTTGCAATAAGAGCAAGTAACTAAAAAGTAATTCCTGTCAAATCAGATGTGGGAGGGGCGCCTGGGTGGCTCAGTCATTAAGCGTCTGCCTTCGGCTCAGGGTGTGATCCTGGCAATCTGGGATCGAGCCCCACGTCGGCTCCTCTGCTATGAGCCTGTTTCTTCCTCTCCCACTCCCCCTACCTGTGTTCCCTCTCTCGCTGGCTGTCTCTCTCTCTGTCAAATAAATAAATAAAATTTAAAAAAAAATCAGATGTGGGAGACACAATTGTGAGAGACTGGAGAAAATTATAAAAGTCTAGAATTGTTTTGCTTTGAGGTTTCTTCAGGTGTGAATTTAAGTTTTGCTCCAGTTTATAGAAATCAAAACTGGAAATACTATATAATACATTATGGATGTGGTTTATGTAAGAAAAAAAAGAACTTAAATCAATGGTTCAATACCCAAAGAAAATACATTGGCCCGAGATTACAAACCTGGTAAATGAATATACACGTACATGTTCTTGGCTAACATATTTCAGTTCTACAAGCACCATTCTTACTGAATCTGTTTTTTAAGCTACTTTTTCAATTAATCAGCTACCTACAAATCCCAATCACAAGAAATCAGTGCTACTGCATTTGGGTCCTGAATCTGCTTCTTTTATCCTCTTCCATGTAAAATGCAAACCAAAAAAAAAAAAAAAAAAGGTATTTTTTCATTTATCTCTCAGAAATTTCTTTCACTCATTTGATGACTTTTGTAGATTGCCAACCACCTGGTTGCTCAAACCAAAAACCTGAGAGTTGTCCTTAATCCATGGCTTTTCCTTATCATCTACGTATAATACATCAGCAAATATTAATTCAGCTTCTAAAATATATGATAAATCATTTCACTTCTCTGCACTGGATTATAAAAGGCAAGAGGGAGAATGGTACAAAATGAAGAGGTAGGTATGTTTGGTCATGGAAGGCCTTGTAGGTCATAATATTTTGTTCCAAATACGATGGGACAGTATTAGAAAACCCTGGCTGCCATATGGAGAAAGGATTTGAGGGGGGTCAGAGTGGGAACATCGGGAAAATAGTGAGCTACACAGAATTAATCCACAGTGGTGACTTAGGCTACTATAGTAAAGTTAGTAAAAATTGATTAGATCTGGCATATATTCTAAAGAGTGAGTCAACAGAACCCACTGAACATGAGGAGTATGCATGTAGCCTAAGTTTTTGTTTGTTTGTTTCTGTTTGTTTTGCAGCCTACATTTTTTTATTCTCATACCTGGTTGAATAGAGGGATCATTTAATGAAAATGAAGAGGGGGCAGAAGAGCAAGTTTGGTGGTGTAGCTGGAGAAGCAGGAACACATAGAATCAAGAATTCCATTGCCAGCTGGAGATTAAAAAAAAATAAGCAATTGGATATGAGTTTGTAGTTTTAATTAGTTGGGGCTATAGATATAAATTTAGAAATCATCAGGATATATATGATAAATAAAGCCATACGACTAGGTAAGATCAACAAGAGGCAATTTATATTTAGAATTCCATAACGGGAAAGCTAAAGAAAAGAGTGGCAAAGGAGACCAAGGAAAACAGGTCAAAATTTATGAAAGTGTGATGTCAAAGAAGCTACATAAAGATAGTATTTCAGAAAGAGAGGGATTTAATGATAACGAAGAGCAAAAGTAAAATAAAGTCAGAACTGACCATTAGTTTGGCAAGATGGAAATTGTTGGTGACCCTGGGAAAGGAGGCTACAGTGGAGTGGAGGGAACAGACCTGCTTGGCATGAGTTGCAAAAAGAATGGGAGATGGGGAAGTGGAACATCAAGAAGAGACAACAATTTCCCATGTGGCTATCCAGTTTTCCCAAACCATTTGGGTGTTGAAGAGACTATCCTTTCCCCATTGTATAATCTCGGATATATTGTCATAAATTAAGTTAGCATTGGAATTTGTATCACTGAATTTTGCTCAGAAAATAGAATTTAAATGTCCTCATTAAAAGAAAAGGAAAGAAAGAAGAGAAGAGAAGAGAAGAGAAGAGAAGAGAAGAGAAGAGAGAAGAAGAGAAGAGAAGAGAAGAGAAGAGAAGAGAAGAGAAGAGAAGAGAAGAGAAGAGAAGAGAAGAGATGAAAGGAAAGAAGGAAGGAAGAAAGGGGAAGGAGGATGTGTGAATTAACTAGATGTGGGGAGGGGCCCTTTTATCATTATACATATATCAAATCCCCACAATGTATACTTTAAATATCTTATTTTATATGTCAATTATACCTCAATAAAGCTAAAATTTTAAAAAAAGAATACTCCTTTAGAGAGTTTTGCTATAAAGGGGAAATGAAGAAATAAGGCAGTGGGTAGAGAAAGACATGAAATCAAATGAGTTTTGTTTTTATGGTGGGATTATTACATGATGACCTTGAATAGATAAGAGGGGACTGGCTTCTGTGTACAAAAAAGACCTGACCTTGGGGAGGACAAGGATAGCCCATCCCAGTTCACAGTGGGAAGACAGAGTACATGGCTACAAATGCAGTTAGGCTGGTAGATCCAGTGCTGGAAAGATGAGTTGTTTCTCTTTTGTGAATTCTGTTGAAAGTGAGAAGAAAAGAGAGGCTGTTGGAGGTCTGAAGAAAGAGAAGTTGGACCAGGTAGTGCCAAGTGTCTACTTGATGTCCGCAATCTTACTTGTAAGTAGGAACTAATAAATACATCAATGTGTTTTCTTTCCCTACCAGGGCTCAGGTTTGCTGTACACATTTATTATATTTATTATTTATTGTACATCTTCCCAAAAAGGCTAGAATCTTTAAAATATTATATCCACTGTTTTTCTCCAGGGACCCTCACTCACATTGCCTGGCATGTAATTGGTACTCCATAAATATTTGTTGACTGAATAAATTAATTCAGTATCTACAAGTACCTTAGAGTATGCTTAAAATTGAATTCATTATCTCTTATTCATTATCTCATTTAACCCCTTCATGTATAAACCTATTCCTCTACTTTTTATCCTATCATAGTTTATCTAATCAATTTTCCAGTCCAGAAACCTGGAAGTCATCATACAACCTCCCTATTTCACTCTCTATGACCTGTCAATCATCAAATTCAGTCAACTCTGCCATTTAAGTATTTCTTGGATCTATTCACCGTTCTCCATTCCAGCAGTCAATTTCCTGGTTCAGGTCACCATCACCTCACCTGGATTACTGGAAAAGCATTGTAACAGCTCTCTCGGCTCTCATTTTAGCCCCCTCAAGTCCATTCTCCACATCTTTCAAAAACTGTAAATCTTATTATGTCCTCCACGACTTTAAACCACCCATTGATACTTTAACAAAGCCTTCGGGAAAAAATCCTTTTTTAAAAATAGTTTATGACATTTTTCTTAATCTGGCCTAGAACTCTGGTTCACAAAGTAAACTAATTTCAATTCTCTAATTAGTAGCTCTCGTTTAGCTCTTGGGTCTTTGCACATGCTCCGGAATACTCTCTTCACCATCAATTCATACTTATCCTTCCTTCTCGACTTAGAAGTCACTTCCTCTAAGAACTCTTCCTTAATTCATGGCATTGATTAGGTACTCTTCCTAAAAGCCCCCTGTGCATATTGGGGTTCTATAACCTTCCTTTATAGCATTGTTTTACCCCAAATCCAGGTAATAAAGTATGAATAAAGACAAAGTGCCAGGTGGAGGCTAAGGGGTTCTTATAATGAATTTATCCCTCCATCCTTCTCACCCAGCCCCTTAAATCTAAACAACAAAAAAATAGCACAAAGGGGAGTTCATTTGCTGAGGAAAAAGGAAAGTGTTTCTCACTGATGTCCTCTGGAGGTGGCAAAATTGGTCTGAGCAGCTCTATGATCGTGGGCCATAAGAAATTGGTGAGGAAGCCCCTTTTATGGTATTTTTCTCTTTTCAAATATAATTTAGAATTTTATTAAGTAAATTTCTCAGAATCTGTGGTCTAGAATTACTGATGTCACTTTGTTCTCTTTAAAAGTGAAGCTCAATGTATTTGTGTTTCTAATTCATCTCAGGCTCTTTAAATAGCTAATAGTCATTTTGAAATATTTAAGTAAATATTTGGGGAAAGTGAAAAGTGTAATTTTCAACTCTGCATGATTACTTCACGGGCATTATGGTAAGTCACAGAGAGTAAGAAGATAAATTATTCTGAAAAGTCAAAGTAGAATGGCTTAGAGCAAAACATTTGATTAATTTTAAGTGAACAAGCACAAACTAACCACTGCGATGTCTGCAGCAAACCCAATCACATGCCCAGATTTGCAAACAAAACTTTCAGTTTTCTCATATGTGCTATTCTTTGGTTGTGAGTATTCAAGACCGAAGCAGGATAGTCCCATGACGGCTTCTTGTCAAATTCAAAAGGCATAGGAATAAATGAGCTGAAAGAAGACAAAGAGACCCCCATAGATAGATTTTTTTTTAAGATTTTATTTATTTATTTGACAGAAAGAGAGAGCGCATGCACAAGCAAGGGGAGCAGCAGGAGAGGAAGAGGGAGAAGCAGGCTCCCTGGCTGAGCAGGGAGCCCAGGGTGGGGCTGGATCCCAGCATCCTGGGATCATGACTTGAGCCAAAGGCAGACGCTTAACTGACTGAGCCACCCAGGCACCCTCACAGATAGATTCAAAGCTCAAATTAAAATCACATAGTCTCATCTCATCTCATCCTCTATTTACTTAAAATGTTGCCCTGATTCTATTTTAAAAATAGCTTGTGATTTTATTTCTTAGAGTATAATCATAAATCATATATGAAAGCACAATACAAAGATAAGCACAACATGGAGGTTTGCCATCTTCATTAAACAAGCAGATATACTCATTATGTTCTAATCTACTCATCAGTAGAGAGAAAACAAAGTAGCTCCCCATGAAAATGAATCTGTTACATAAAGTCATAAAAAAATATCACTCTGAAAAACTATATGTGGTTGACCTTTATACTTCATTGTCTTGGGCAGTATTTACCCCCAAGGTACTTGTTTATATGTTCTCCATTGAATCATTAATTGCATATCCCTGAGCTCAAGAAATACTCTCAAGAAATCAACACCAAATTTACGCAAACTATACCTCAAGTCAGGATGATTATGAACTTAGCCTATTTTTAAATATTTCCACGGAAGCACATTCCATCAAAGAGAACTGAGGCAGGGTTGCCAGATTTAACACTTAAAAATGTAGGACACCATTTAAGTTTGAATTTCAGATAAGCAACAAATATTTTTTTAGTAAAAATATGTCCTGTGCAATTTTGGGACATATTTATGCTTAAAAAGTATTTGTTGTTTATCAGAAATTCAATTTTGGGGGGTACCCTGTATTTTATCCAGGAACCCTAGAACCGAAACCTAACCAAGGACAATCTCTATCAGATGACTCAATTTCTCTGCTAGATTGCCACATCTGAGATCATTCATCCAAGAGAAAGAATGATCATAAGTTGACAACCCCAGGTTAATTACAAACTAATTGTTGGTCAAGTTGCCAAAACTCAATACTTCTCAATACTTCTATCTCCAATGTAACAGTCAATTCAATCAATGTAGTTTTTTAAAGGGTTTTAAACAAATATGATTTTTGTAATTCTTTTCTCTAATAACCTAGAAACAAAGGTGCACACTTCATCTTCCATATGAGATTATCTTAAATGGACAACATAAATTTTCTGTTAAGTTAAAAATATCAAACCACATGAAAGCTAATATAAAGGATAAGGCAGTGTATTTTTTTATTTTTTAAATTGAGGTATAATTGACAAAAAAGTATATTTTTAATAATAGATAATTTGCTTGTATGTTTGAAATGTAACTGAAACTGAATTTATTATCCTGCCTCCCAAACCTATTTTTCTCCAATATTTTTCCTCTTCTTGAATAATATCACAGCCCTATATGTGGTCACATCAGAAATAGGAGCCATTCTCAATTCCTTCTCACATAATCCACATATTAAAGAACAACAACAACAATAATTTATTGAGCGTTTGCTGTATTTACCAATATTACCATATTAAGTATTTACCAAGCCACTGTAATAGAATTTTAACATGCATTCTCTGTTGTCACAACAACCCAACAAGATAGGAACGCTAATGATTTGCTCTAAGTTGAAGAAAGTGAAGCATAAAAAGGATGAACAACTTGCTCAAGTCACACAGCTAAGCAGGGAGAGAGCCAGGACTAAAATCCATGTCTATCTTAATCACTATGTTAGCTCCACACATCCAATTAGTTACCAAGTTCTGTCAATTCTACTTCCTGAATACTTTCAAACCCTTTCTCTTTACTCCACCCTATACCTTCATTCAGGATCTCATTGGTTCTCCTTTTAACTGGTCTACAATTTGGGGTTCTGTATTCATTTCTTAGCACTGCCATAACAAAACACCACAAATAAGGTGGCTTAAACAACAGAAATTTATTGTATCCCAGTTCTGGAGGCAAGAAGTCTGAGATCAATGTGTTGGCAAGGTTGGTTCCTCCTGAGGGCTGTGAGGGAAAAAACTGTTTCAGACCTTTCTCCTTGACTTGATCATGGTCATCTTCTCCCTGTGTCAATTCACACTATCCTCCCTTTGTGCATGTCTATCTCTGTGTCCAGATTCCCTTTATTATAAGAACACCAGGTGTTTTGTATTAGCGAACCACTCGACTCCAGTATGACCTCATCATAACTACATCTGCAATGAACCTATTTTCAAACAAGGTCATATTCTGTGGTAAAGGGGTTAGAAATTCAACTATCTTTGTTGAAAAAGGACACAGTTCAACTCATAACAGATTCCTTCTCATCTCTCCACTTCCACCAAAGAGCTTTTGCTAAAACTCAAATCTGATCCTGTCATTCCCTTCTTTCCATATTTTCAAGGACAAGTCACAGCCTCCAGGATAAAGGGCTAAATTTGGGGTGTGGAGATAGCAGAATTCTTTATAATCCATCCTAAGCTTGCCTCTCCAGCTTTATTTCAAGCCTCCCTCCACTGTCCTTGAACTTTAAAGTTCCAGATAGACAATAAACTTGACCTGTTCCCTCTCACCTCTAGACCCTTGCTGGAGCTCACTCTCCCACCAACACCCTAATGCTTCTCCCTCACCTCACATTTTAGCCTCAACTCACAGAAAAGCAGACCTGCTCCCTTTCCTTTCCAGTTTTACAGAAAACATCCCTTAGCCCTTCCTCTCATGCCATCCTCATTCCTCATGAAGGATAAATTTTCTAAGCTGATTGTTCTGAGCCATAGTATGTTAAAAAAGAAAAAAAATTAAAGGTATAAAACAATGACTGTCACAGTCTACAAGCCCTAGCTTTGGGGTAAATGTCAAAGTTATAAATGTGGCATTCATTAGACACATTTTACTAGTGGTTTGGGTCATTCAGCTAAAAATCAGTGCTCATGTGTCAAGTGTGCTCTGGCCCATCTCCTCACTTCTCCCTTTGGGTATGTCAGTCCTGTTTGTGCTTCTTGTCTTTTTATATTAAACACAACAGGACAGGGCCACCCTTTATCTCTCTCTGTTCCAGGTTCTCTCTTATTGGTTAGGTGATTCAGAACTTTTATGAGCCTGACCATTTCAATTTGGTAGGAGAGAAACCCCATGTCAGTCTCAGACCTAGGCCAGTTCTATGACAGTATTAACCAGTAGCATCAAATAACAAAACAAATCTCATTTCTCTTGTGGTCATGGGTCTTTGTATATGTACTCTACTGATCAGAGGATTAAAAAGGGAGAAAAAGTTAATGGCACACCAAATCCCTTAATACTTTCCAGTCATCAGTAGGCTCTCTAAATAACAATTCATTGGAATTAACATGGACAAGTGTCTCTTGAATCTATATAGTGCCTATCTCTACAGAAAGAGAGTCTTTGTACTAACAACCTGATCATTGGACTGTGACTTTCTTGAGGGCAGACATGGTTAATCACGTCTTAATCATCTTTCTAGGTACAGCACAGAGGCACAGAGTCTTCTGGCAAGGCATTGGAGACTATGCTTCTACAATATAGGTGTAAATGATTCCTACTACATCATAGACAACAAATGAACCATTCAGCCCAAAGGGAGGAATGAAACTCTCTGAGCCTAGCTGCACTATAGTCGCTAATGGTAGAGAGGAATATGGCAGAAAATGTTTGTGAAGTACATGTTGTTAAGGTGCAAGATTTACTATCTGCTCACAGTGAAATACACAAAAATATTTATTAAGGTTAAACATCCATGCTGTCAAAGCACACTGAGTCACAATTTCAACAAAATTGTTTTGACAAATTAATATAATCATAAAACTTTTTGGCAGCTATTGCAAACACTGAGCATAAATCCAGTTGAAATGAACTCAATGGGTAGGGTGACATTTCTTGGCTTTATTAATTTGGTGCTGCCAAACAAACATATTTTACTATATTGATGCCTTCACCATCCTATTTGCTACTTAACATCCAAGCAGCAAATACTGAACAGCTCATGGTTAGTCTGTTCAATAATACCACAGGTTTTTAGGAAGGTATTATATCATAAAGTTGGGAATTCCTATTTGGTGAGTTGCCATATGGCAATTCCACTTAACTAAACATAAATATGATCTATTCAATCCACTCATTTGATAAATGACATTTAATTGAAATACCTAAGTAATTCTTTAGGCATCCATAAATTCACCTCAGGGGTGATTCTAACTGACCTTGTTTGGGTCAGGTTCCATCTCTAAACCAATCACTGTGTCCAGGGCAATAGGTTTGTGAATGACAGCTTCACCAGAAGGCCAAAGTAGGGAAGAAGGCATAAAAAACATGAGAGAAAGACAGTGGAGCACAGTGGAAGGAACACAGTGGAAGGAACACAATTCCTCTCTCACAAAATTAAGAGTGGGTCCAGCTCCAATATTTTCTGATCTTTCATGAAACAATTAACTTTGTGACAACTGACTTATCTAAATAATAAGGATCTACTTTCTTGATGGAGCAGGGAATAATATTTGCCTAGAATAGAAAGTCTGTGTGACTCCTCTCAAATACATAGGACTTCGGTGCCTTAAGACAAAGGAACAGAGAAGACAAACTAAGAATTTCCTCAAAGTCAGAGTAGGTGAGGCCTTAGCATTTCTTACATCACAACACCAAGAATCTACTGACTTTCTCTTCCTGGTACCTACTAACAAGGTGAACTATGATTCCTGTCCAGAGATCTACTGAAACACCTGCCAGACTCTTTAGCAACTTACAGTTCAAACCTTGAGTGTGCCTCTAGCTTCTTCTTCTCCACCCCATCAGTGAACCCTGATCTACAACCACAGAATGTCTGTGAATCACCACATACTTTCATAACTTTATAACATTAGCGATAATGGTAATATTATTAAGCATCTCCTATTTGCCAGGCACTAGTTACAGGCTGGCAATAGAGCCGTCAACAAGACAAATCCCTGTCCTCATAGAGCTTACATTCCAGTGGGGGGAAATGGGCAATCGTTATGTAACCAAATGAAGAATCCAGCTGCGGTGAGGTGTAACTTTAGAAAGGGTGATCAGGGGCGCCTGGGTGGCACAGTCATTGAGAGTTTGCCTTTGGCTCACGGCGTGATTCCAGCATTCTGGGATCGAGCCCCATGTCAGGCTCCTCTGCTGGGAGCCTGCTTCTTCCTCTCCCACTCCCCCTGTGTGTTCCCTCTCTCACTGGCTGTCTCTCTCTCTGTCAAATAAATAAATAAAATCTTAAAAAAAAAAAAAAGGTGGTCAGGAAGTGACATTACAGCTATGTATGAATGACCTGAAAGAAGACAAGCCGCCCTTCATGAGATCTGTGGTTGGCACTGTCCTAGGGATGTTATATACATTACCGTTCATCTTCCCATTTTATTCTGAGAGGGTAAGTGGCTTGTTCAGATTACACAGCACAGAATTCAAATTCAAGCCTGTCCAATTCTTCAGCCTCTGCCCACCACCCCACTACTTTGGACTTTATGCCTTTAAACCTTCTGGCTGAAATTCTCTTCCTGACACTCTCCAACAGATTCTCCCTCATCATTCCAGTACCTCAACTATCTTTTCCTTTGCAAAGCTTCTCCTGGCCAACAATACTCTACTATTTCTCTTCCTCTGTCCAATCAAGGCATAGATCATTGTTCTTGCCTCTGTTCCCAGAGCACTCTATATGGGATCTCTCTTACAATGAAAAAAAAAAATTCACTGTAATTTTCCATTTATCTATCAGACTCCTTTCATAGACTGGCAGTTCTTTCAAGTTAGGGCCTATTTCTTATAAATATTGTTTATGAATGTTATTCCTCAAATCTTGCCCAAGGCCTTGAACATTGAAAATACTCAAAAACAAATGTTGTTTGACTATGGAATGAAATGGAAGTGATGTGGCTGCTCAAGACACAGCCCTAATGAGAGACACCGTCACATCCCAGAGGAAAAAATAAAAGCCCATGGGTCCTTCTTCCCCAGCACAAAGATCATGGGTCTTTCTCTGGAAATGGGCAGTGATATTAACACTGGAAAAATGTTTACTATGCTTCAGATTATATAACAGCGGCTGCTACTGAGAAGTAGAAATGACTTTTTTTCAAATAAAAATATTTTTTATAAATTCAACCATCAAGATATTTTTAAGTTTTCAAAAACTGGCATCTCTAAAAGGTTCAAAAGGAAAGACATTTTCCTCTTCTGCACCTAGAGAATCCCTGCCTTGAACATTTCATTCATATATAGCTCCCCATTGATATAAGATGCTTTGTCTATAGAACTGTTTAATTAACAAGACCTTTATTTTTCAGAGGAATCTTGCTCTTAAGAAAAGGAGCTTCTAAAATAGTGTTGGAAATTTTTATTTTAAAAATGGGCGTTGAAGTGCACAGCATAGAGCATGTTGTAAAACAGGCACTGCATCATTATCACCTCCCACTCAAAACCATTTTAACTATAATCTCTGTATTTGGGTAGTTCAGCTAATTAACAACCTGGTATTACTGTAAAGACGAGATTGTCATGTTATTTGAAGTGGTTTTTAACAGTCTTTAAGCACTAACCACTCAATTTATTAACAGTTTGCTCTATCTTAAGTGAAGGAAATTACATAATTATTGTGAGTCTGAAAATGAGGAGAAATATATATGTATATTTTATCATTACCTATAAAGAATACCAAAATGAAAACGGCACTTTTAAATATAAGTAAAATTTCCAAAAATGCCTGTTAATCATTTGCTGCCAATGGGTTTTATAGGCCTATTACCATCTTCCTTATACACTTCTATTTAATTTTTAGCTCAATGTGATGCAACAAAAATGGGGCAGGGGAGAAAAAAACATACTTCCGAAACATAGTAAGCAATGGTTTAAAGTGTGAACCTTGAAATCAGACTGGCTGAGTTCAAAACCTGGCTCTACCACTTAGCAGTTCAAAGACCTCAGGCCTTACTTAGTTCATCTGTGCCTTTCTTTCCTCATGTGTAAAATGGGGGTCTTAATAATAATAGGGCTCACTTGTAGGGTTGCTGTGAGAATTGGTGATTTATTATATATAAAGCACCAGAATTCTCAGCAAATGCTAGCTATCATTAATTTGACCTAGCCAAGGCCTAGCTCCTTTCCCATGGCAATATTTCACAGGGTAACTTCTCCAGCTTTCCAAACAAGAGAAGCCCTTTCCTGACTCTATCAAAATTTCTCAAATCATCACATGATGATGGTTGTATATTTTTTATCTTTTAGAGAGTGTGCAAAATCACAAAAAAAGAACTCTCAATTAAGTCATAATTTTAAGCAAATGTTTTGTTTGCCCTGACATGAATTGAGGAGTAGCAGAATATAGCCATGGAAGACAGAGCACAGCCCCAAGTCTACAGTTGAGAAGGCATGAATCTGCATGTACAGACCCCATAGGCCCCCAGCCCACACACTGGGATCCACTCCCTTAGCACTCTTGAGCTTATCCTGTTAGAAAGCTAATGTACAGAATGAAGCCTGCTCCAAGCTAATGCATGGAATAGATACTAAACAATACTACAAGATTTGTTAGCCTTTACCTGAAGACTTTCCATAAATCTTTTGTGGCTCAAAGATGACATTAATTTTTTTAAATGTTAAGGTGATTTGTCTTTGGAAACAAACTGGACCGGGTGTCAGAAGGTCTCTAAATAAGGATGTCAGAAGAATTAATGACATAATGCGTGTGAGAACTCTCGCAAACAGCCTGGATGTAATAATGCCTCCATAAATCCCACTTAAATCATTACTTTTCTCCCACCAAGTTTCTGGACTTGGATCTACTAAAAATGAATAGGATAGCATTGGGAAATGGTGATTCTGAGACCTGGTGTCCTCTGTAAATTAGTAGGTGAGATAAGAACAGCTACGATGACTGTGCTGGTCATTTGTCTATTTGCTCTTAGACCCATTCCTACATATCCCCTGCTCTGCTCCCTATCACTAAGGGCTGATCCTTGTAAATTCCATTCTCAGGCACTTGTTAACTGGCTTATAGCTACTTGGCCAAGGGAGGCAGTGACAAGTGATTCAAGAGCACAGAGAAAACAGACTAGGAAATTTCTCCCCATCTTTCTGATTCTGTAATGTCTTTGGCAGTAGCTCTGTATCCCTTCTTGTCCCAGCTTCCATAGGTCCCAGGCAGTCCTGGCTTCTGGGCTTTGTAAAACCTCCATCTTTTGTCCCTCCAGCCTTAAGGATGTTGGCAGCTTCCTGCTGTTGCTAACTTCTGGACTGCTTCCTGTCCCATTTGGTCTTTCAGCTCTTCCAACACCTTTAGAACTGCTTCCACATATCAAATTCCTTATGCTGAACTACCTGCCACAGGCTCTGTTTTTCTGACTGGACCCTGTTACAATCACTGACAGATCTTTAAGTTCCCTGGTCTTAGCATAAGTTGTGTGGGTAGGTTCAGGATCTTACCTGCCTTTTTGCCCATTGTCTACTCTAACCAACCCTAAGCTCCCTACCTGTGGGTCAGATGCTCTTCCAATACTCTTTGCTGTATGTCTATCATTCCATTTAACATGCTCTGTCATAATGATCTGTTTGTACACTTAATTCCTTAGTAGACTCTGAACTCTGAGGCAGGGCTGTTTTTCCTCCTCTTTACAAACCTCATGCAGTATTGATGCATAGTAGGGTATCTGTATGAGTGTGGTAATGAATGCACAAATGGAGCCACCATTCCACAGGTCCAGATATAAGCAGTCTTTAGTTTATTCTTGATTGGAGATTACCAGAAAAGCCACAGCTCAACTAGATCTCTTCCATTAGCCTATTACAGAAACCAAAATTCTACCACAGAGTGTACTGGGGGCATTATTTATATATGAGTCCATTTGAAAAGGTTAATTTCCCAGGGCAAGGTTAAGTCATTATTAATCAGTTACACCTCAGAATATATTAGGTTTGTAGATTGTTTCCTACAGACACACACTGCTGTAAAGGAGTAAGTGAATCCAGACAGAAAGAAAGGAATGTCCAGAGCAAGAAGTCAGCCTATACCCTGATGTACAGAGTCCCCTAACTAGCCTGTCAGGTTGTCATCCCTTACTTTGTGGAGGTCTCAATTTGAAGTCTGACCTTTTGAAAGCTGCTTGTATGGGTATGAGTTTTTAGCCAGTGAGTGAATGTAGATAGAGGCAAATGAGAGAAGGTCCATGAGGAAGGAGAGTGTTCCGGAGCTCAGGACAGATAAAACTGGCTAAGGATTGAGGGTTGAGATGAAGTATGACAAGTAGTTGGGGACAGAATAAGTTGAGAAGAAGGCACCCAGAGGTGGCCTTGGGTGACTCTTAGTAAGACAGGGTTAAATAGTCTGAATTAGGGAGAACGGTCATCATGATTGGGCTTCTCAACTTGACATTTGCCATCTGCTCCCATCTGAAGAGGTTATTCCATTGGTTATATTTTGTTTGATTTTACCAGGAAAGTATGCTATTATCCTATCTCCAAATTTGGATTCCTGAAGGCCTCAGGATATAATAATTTCTTTATTCATTCATTTATTTAATAAAATATTATGGAAATCTGACTATATATTGAGAACTCTACTTAGAGCCAAGAAGATATCTCTCAAGTGCCAGAAGTCCACTTTTCTTTCACAGACAAAGTAAGGAAACAGGTACCCAGGGCTCAGGGAAGAAAAGGAAACAGGAAAATGAAGGGGAACGTAAAGTCAAACTCAGTCCTTCTGATTCTCAATCCAATGATCATTCTATAACTTAAGACTGTTTCATAGTTTAAACTCACCACCCCCATTAATGGGGAAGGATATCTGTCCTTGAATGCCCAGTTCCTAGCATACCATCTGAAATGTAGCTGGTGTTTAATAAATGTTGGGTGAATGATTTATGGTATGGGTGGATGGATAGATGAAGGCTGAATAGATGGATCCATTTCAAAGCACAGGGCTCTCAGAATGGTTAATGAGGATTTCTCAATTTGAATCTTCCCCAGTTTTGTTCTTCAGATTATATATATATATATATATATGCTTTAGAGCTAGTTCTTCCAGGAAATGTGGAAAGCTACTTAAAATATTTTTTGGAATATGAAGGAAGACACATAGATAAGCGAACAGAATGAATAAATGAATGAGATATCACCTCAGGCATTCTCCTCACAGGCATCATGGTTGCCTAGATTGACATTAAAATACTGCAGCAAATGTCCCCCCCAAATGTGTAACTGCTTTTTCTTCTCCACCAGCATCTCCTCTACTCACATTTAAACTATGTAAATTTGCTCCTGATTTAACCTCAGCTAGCCACCCACATCAAATCACAAAAGCTACTTCAACCTCACAGACACTCTCATTTAATTTTTGTTTCAAGTCATCCTAAAGATCACATGTCTTTATGTTCCTAGAAATGATATCACCTATGTGTGTGTGCATACCTATATATATGTTTGTATAAATTATGCTAAACAATTTCCTGGCCATAGTTCACTCCAACTACCTGAAGATCTGGAACAACCTGTTCTCTTTTCCATGAACACAATGCATCTATTCTCTTTAGGACTTAGGTCTGTCTTTGTCCAGGATGGAGGGACACCAAGCTGCGAACAGGCACCACCAAGTAAATAGGGGAAGAGAGGCAGCCTTTGAGTTGAAGTGGCTCAGCAGAGGTCCAAAAAGATCATTGGGGCTGGAAATTATGAGTGAAGGACTTTCATTCAGCTTTTCATTGAGTCACATTCTGGAAGGCATTCAGAAAACCTTTTAAGCAGGCAAGTGATGGAATTCAACTTATTACAAGATCATTTTGTGTGCTATACGTAATGGTAATTGGAGGGCACAAAAAGCAGAAAGAGACTATTATATATAACGGCAAAACTGAAAGAAATTTAAATTCAGTATTTGTTCCCACTAAACTTCAACCATTATTAATCCATTTTAATCTCATCCTGGTTTTCATTTTACTTTAAGAAGAAAGCCCTTACCTTCTCATACCTTGTACCCCAGCATCCAATAACCACAGAATCAAGCATATTCACCATCTTTCTGTTGTTTTTGTCCAAGTATTTCAGGACCTCAGACAGTCTTAACATCTCTAGCCTTTTTTTAAAAATTTTAAATTTTTTTTTATTATATTATGTTAGTCACCATACAGTACATCCCTGGCCCTTGATGTAAAGTTTGATGATTCATTAGTTGTGTATAACGCCCAGTGTGCCATGCAATACATGCCCTCCTTACTATCCATCACCAACCTATCCCATTCCCACACCCCCTCCCCTCTGAAGCCCTCAGTTTGTTTCTCAGAGTCCATAGTCTCTCATGTTTCATTCCCCCTTCTGACTACCCCCCCTTTCTTTATCCCTTTCTTCTCCTACCGATCTTCCTAGTTCTTATGTTCCATAAATGAGAGAAACGATATGATAATTGTCTTTCTCTGCTTGACTTATTTCACTTAGCATTATCTCCTCCAGTGCCGTCCATGTTGCAGCAAATGTTGAGAAATCGTTCTTTTTGATGGCTGAGTAATATTCCATTGTATATATGGACCACAACTTCTTAATCCAGTCATCTGTTGAAGGGCATCTCGGCTCCTTCCATGATTTAGCTATTGTGGACAATGCTGCTATGAACATTGGGGTGCATGTGGCCCTTCTCTTCACTACATCTGTATCTTTAGGATATAGCCTTTTAAAACCTCCAATACTTCTCAAAGAGAAAACATCAGTTTGTTACCTTAGCTCTTCTACTGAGTTTGAGTTTATTGTCTCTTCCTATTTTAAAGGGCAATTACTTGCTATAGACTGAATGTTTGTGTTCTAAAAATTCATAGGTTAAAATCCTAACCCCAATGTGGCTGTATTAGGCAATGGAGGCTTTGGGAAGTGATTATATCATAAGGCTGGAGCCCACATGAATGGGATTAGTGCCTTAGAAAGAGAACCCAAAGAGCTCCTGTCATCTTGCATCAGGTAAGGAGACAGCGAGGAGATGGCTGTCTCTGAACCAAGAAGAGGGCTCTCACCAGACATGGAATCAGTCAGCACCTTGATCTTGGACTTCCCAGCCTTTAGACCTGTGAGAAATAGATTTTGTTGTTTATAAACCACCTGGTCTACAATATTCTGTTACAGTAGTTTGAACGGACTGAGACATTGCTCTAATAGAGCTTTGTTGCTTCATGTTTCTTGTTCTTTAACAGGCAAGCTATAACTATACAGCCCCCTCCCCCCACCATGCAAGCCCACATTCTGCTGAGCACATCACCTCCCCTCAGTCCACATGGCCTCCAATTTGCTCCAACCCTCAGCGCCCCTCTTTAGTGGTGCTCCAAGAGCCTCTGACATGTCTAATATGCTCTGGGAGAGGCAAGTGGGTAACTTATATTCAAAAGTGAAAGAAACACCTTGTTGGACTGAAATCGCTTTCATCAGTGACTTCTCCCTTGCCAAGTGTGCCATGGTTCACCATGAATCAGAAGAGACTTCAGATGTTTTTTAAAAATGTAAATCTATGATCAATTTTTTAATGTAAAGAAAATGTATATTTCAAAATGTTATAAAATCACATGGGTTAACTAAGTAAAAGAATATATTTAGAAAGAAAGAATATAGTTATTTCTCTTTGATGGGATTATGATTTCTCTGTACATACTTTCAATATTTTCCAAGTTTTATACAATAAGCATATTTTACTTTTGACACTATAATTACCTTTTAAAAGTAAATTTGGTATTTTATATAAACTTTTAAATTCATTTTTACAATTTCTAATATAACTTGTATAATCTTTACTGGGAAACTCTGTGTGTGTGTGTGTGTGTGTGTGTATGCATGCATGCACATGCGCATATGCATGTTTGAATATAACCTTATTTCTAACATAAGCATTAACTCCCAACCTTGATGCATAAGTACTGGGTCCAGGTATCAACTAAAGGCAGCAAGCCTCACCCACCAGGGGCCATGGGAACAAAGGCCATAAGCTTTCGAAGGACAGTAGCTTCATGGAAAAACAAAAAGGTAAATAGGAAAACATATTCCAGAAATAGTGGTGAGCTGGTCATTATCAGACACAGAGGCATACCAAGTAAGTGAGAATGACCTAATAGGAAAATGAGAAAATAAAATCCAAAATATGCAGTGATTTCTTAAAACAGATTCCAAGTTTAAGACAGGTTCTTAGTTTCCCTTATATCTTAGGGATAAGTTTGTCATATTCCCTGTTCTAGTTTCAAAAACAAATACACAAACTGGTTTTCTACTATATGCCAAGCATTGTATAAAGTGCCTATATACGTTACCTCACTTAAATTTTTCTTTTAATATTTATAGAAACAGTACAAGAAGGCATTTTCCTACGGTCAGTAAGAGCCATGAAGAATCAAAAGCTTCACTGAAATCCCACTTCCACTACTTACTGGCTGCATGCTCTCAGGCAAAGGACTTAACCTCTCAGCCTCAGTTCTTTCCTCTGTAAAATGGGGATAAAATGATAGCGTCTATCCCCCTGGGTTGTTAAAAGATGAGTGAGAGATGTCTGTAAAGCACTTAGAAGAATGCTTAGCACATAATAACTACCGGATACATTTTTGCTGTTACTTGCTATTATCACCATTTTAGAGACAAGGAAAGAGGGAAATGAGTCAGGATTTCACTCCAGGATTCTCTGACTTTGAATCCACTGTAAACTTTCAATCACATTTCAGTTACAGATGTTATAGCCCAAATGCTTTGCAGGCCTCAAATGGAAATGTTTTAACATGTTGCAAATCTAACTGTGACTAAGTCTCAGTTCTTTGTGGTTCTTTTACTATTTTTACTACAACTTTCTTTAAATGTGACATGCTCTGAGATTATAATGCTCAGAGTTTGTGGTTACTGAGTTTTCTCTTTTCCTAGAGGAGCCTTTGATTTTGTTACAAATTCTGCCTTATATGTATAGATATATGGTTCTGCTTCATAAGCAAAATCAGGGAAGTATCATTAGAGATAACGAGATCATTATTCTAAATTCAGCCAGTCACTCTATAGGACTATAGCCGAACACCTTAACGGGATGAAGCTGGCTCTAAGCTAAAGCCCACAAAATACAGGAAAAAGTTAATTGTGATTTGTTGTGTGACTTCTCAGTGATGATTTTGTTATTCTCATAAATAACACAGCACTTTTGCTGTGGGCGTGCAGTGGTTAAGAACTAAGGTTTTTGAATTTGACAAGACCCAAATCTAGGCTCCTTTTCTGTCCTTCCTGGTTGCAGGATCCTGAGCACGTGGAGCTCTTTTTATCTGTTCCTGTGTCAATGTAATGGGGACAATAGTACCTACATCCTAAGACAGGGGACTAAGGAGGAAACTACTTGCAAGAACGTGTGTGAGGTACTTAGCACAGTGCATGTAGTCAGGCCTCAATCAACTCTGGCAGTATTATTAAAAAGAAAGCATGTCTTCAGATGCCAAAAAACAACTCTATTTTAGGTGACATGTTCTAGAGGAAAGAAGTGAGTCAGGAGATGTGGATCCTATTTTGGGCTTGAAAACTGTAGTCACAGGAAGCAGCAATTTCCCCAAGAGTTTGTGAGTTGATTATAAAATAGAGAAAGTAATATTTTGACTTACCTGCTTGAATGCATGGAATACAACTTTGACCTCCTAAGAATGAACTGTGTGAAACATACTTTTTCAATCACTGGGTCCTTTTCATTGGCGTCGGGTGAGGAAAATACTCCAAACCCACTTTCTGTTGTGTGCATTTCTCTTTAAATTCTATCTGCACATGTCATATCGTCAACAGGCAAATCTAGTCTACAGATGCAGACCAAACACTGCTTTAGAAACTAGGAAAGCTACATGGAGATGCAGCCACCAGGAAACAGGAAAACTGTGAAATCAGCAAAAATAACTCCTGAAAAATTCTCCTGCCAGTACCTTATTACTACTCTGCTTCCCTTTCTCTGTGCTATGCATACTAAAAAGAAGGGGGAAAAGAGAAAGAATGGATTGTCTGGATTTCCTTGTGCTAATATGCTCAGAAATGGTTTCTCTGTGGTCTATGGACATGTTCTCTGCAAGTTGAATAATCTGAATTTAATTCTAACCCAACTATTGAAGCATAATTTCAAGGAACTAATAATATTATTGTTGTTATTATTATCCTTCCCTTTCTCGTACTTATCCCAGACTAATGATGAGTGTTTTGCCAAATACTTTTAAAACTTTTCCTTCCTGATGAAATTTTAGTTTTTTAACAAAGCTTATAAAAAAAAAACCATAAAAATCGGAAATTCCTAATTAAACTGTTAGGGAAGATCCCCAAAGGCTTCACAATTAAAATATTATGCTTTAATTTGACTTTTCAAGATTTCAGGATTCTCACCTATAAGAAGGTAAAGGTTCTACCCCTAACATGGGTGCTGGCTGCAACGTTCTCATTTCATAGAGCACCCTGCCGCTTCTGTTCATTCAACTGAGTAGTGTTTCTAAGTTGTGAATGCGTCAACAGGGACAGAAAATATGCTAGGAAACAGATACTAACAACAACAACAAACTAATAATTGAGAAGTCTGAAGATAAACCTCTTTTCTCAAGGAATCTTTGGTGGCAAGCTGTATGAACTATGTATTTATCATTTTATATTTGCCTACAGTGACACCTGCTGGAAAACCCTGTTGAAGCCTTAAAATGAAAATAAATTTTGAAAATAAAATAAAAACCAAGATTTCAAAACATCAGCCATATGTTATTATTATTATTTTTGACTAAAAACACACTGCTTATGCTTCAATTTAATTTCTGATTCTGCTTTTGAGTTTTCTTTTTTTGTGCAAACTGAGAAACTAAAATTCAATTCCACTTGATGAAATAATTATTTTACTGATAGGAGAGAGTTCAAATTAACTCTTATATGATGCAAACTATTTTAAAATGGAAGCATTTATAAATAGTTTAGTTGCATTATTTTGCTTCCTTTTGAAATATTGCTTTAAAATTTACATATCAACTGCAATGTGATGATAAGTGATTTTTTAAATCTTGCTTAAGATTAAATATCAAGATATTTAATACTGTGAAAATATTTAATAGCTAGCACTTTCCTGAGCAGCATTCAAGCACAAAGCTATTTTGTGTTTGGGGTTTTCAGGTTGCTTTTTAGCGTGCACCAGGTGCCAGCCCACACTATGCATTAAGCAACCAACGTGGATCTTATGCAAATTACCTTTGATTTCAAAGGAGATTTTGCATACTAAGGGTTCCTGTCTCCCAATGACACAGAGAAGGGTTTGTGCACCTACATCCCATTACCGTTAATAAAATTCACCCACAAAAATTTGGGCACATTAAGAAGTTGGAAACATTTACATGGAAATGGATGATTTACGAAGTCAACCTTACCTCAGGATTGCGTATCTCACACTTTTCACTACCATGAAATACATGTGCAAAGCAACATCACTATTCTGGAGTTCAATCATTTCAGCCTTTTCATAATCATTTTGGTATGGTCTCTATGGTTGGTGGCCATTTTTCCCATTTAAAAAATTTTTGTTCAAAATATAAAAGCTGTCATTAAAGTCAGTGTTCCTTTCTTATGCAACTATGTTGCTTTTCTAAAGTCACTTTGTATTTTTTTATTATGTTAGACACCATACAGTACATCATTAGTTTTTGATGTAGTGTTCCATGATTCATAATTTGCATATAACACCCAGTGCTCATTGCAACACGTGCCCTCGTTAATACCCAAAGATTGACTCCAGTTCATTTTTAACTATACTTCAGCTTCTATATGAACTCCCTCTAGCATTACGTAGAAAAGATCTGGTACTTCAAAACAAAGATTCTAATATCTTCACACCAGCCACATGACTGGTTCTCCATATTTTACCATATCTATTCTTATGGGAAGAAAAGATAACTTTGCTTAAAAGTCAAAATTCATAGGGAAACATTTCTCTAATACCGTGTATTAACTTCCCTATTAACCCATTCCCTCATTCCTTCAGCACTAAAGACCATGTCTTTATAAACTAGTAAAGATGCAATAATTTTTGATGTTATAGCCCAACTATCGTTCTATATATGAGAAGACCCTGGCCAGTAGACATAGACAAATGACAAATACACAAGAAGCACGTGCTGAATTAGCTAGATAGTTTGCCCTATATTATGACTTCTGTAGTTAAGCAAAGCCAGTAACCTTCTTTTTATCTCTGTCTATTGCAACCTGATGTAGGTACAACTAACTTTAAGAAAGAGATAGTTTTTTTAAGAAGATAAATTTTTCCAGGTGCCCACTAAGCTATATCTACTCACTATTTAAAAGTCTCTCTAAGTTTCTTTCTCAATTCCGGGGATTGAGCCTTCTAGGCAGTACAGATTTTTCTAGTCTTTAAACTCCACTTTCAATAAGGTGTAATTACACTTCACAGGAGCGGGGAGATTGAGGTAAGGTAGAGCAAATAGAACCCTTCAATATCAAGAATCACAAGGGATTTTCAGAGAGACATTGGATTTCTTGCCACACAAAAGATTTCAGAAAAATGAGTTTATAGGAAACAAACTGAGGGTTGCTGCAGGGAAGGTGGGTGAGGGAATGGGGTAACTGAGTGATGGGCATTAAGGAGGACATTTGATGGAATGAGCACTGGGTGTTATATGCAACTGATGAGTCACTAAATTCTACCTCTGAAAATACTAATACACTATATGTTAATTAAATTGAATTTAAATTTTTAAAAAAGCTGGAGCTCTTGTGGGCACTAGTTTTATACTTGGCATGTAGGTTTATATTTACATTTATTTTTATTTTATATTCATGTTTATATTCACTTTCATAAATTGTAGCTTGCCTACCAAATTTGATATTTAATTTATTACCAGACTTTAAAATACTCAAATCATTAGACCATCATTAGAAAACCATTAATAAAATGAATTATTCCATGGTCATCCATCTTTAAAAAGTCAATCCTCAAATGGCATTTGCACAAATTTGGGGTGGGGGGAGGTCTGGATGTTTTCTCTTGGAATATTTTAATCTTGGGTTCTCATTGTTATGACAGTTCAAATTAAAGTCACGTAACTATCTTCTGGTGACCTCTTAGAACTGAGAACTGTAGTGTCATTTCAGTGACTCTGTTTCTTTCAAGTAACTTTACTTTCAGTGCTATCGTCTGACTGAAAAAAAGAGCAAAGGCAGACCTAATGTGTAAATGATGAACTTGTATCATGTGAAGAAGTCACATAAGGTATATTATATTCAAACTAAGATTTTTCAATAGTTCCTGTAAAGAAAAGTAGTAGCAAAATTGAGTCATTCCACAATGGTGAGGGTATCTCTTAAATTTTTATCTGTCTCGGAGGCCTTCTTTTGATATTTTTGGTAGGGCTGAAAATCAAGAGAGCTACCTTTCTCTTTGGAGCCGTGCAAATGACAGACCGGCTAATCAGAAGATTCAGGGATTGGTTCAAAAGATAACACGTGATCCAAATAAACCAATCAGAGTCCTTTTTGCTGAGTATTTGGGATACTGGAAGGGAACCAGGGAATTTTTTTTTTTCCCTCAGATGAGCTTGATCTATAAAGATGACTTTGGGTTGGAGCTGCCCATGAGTCATTTTTGCCATCAAATGGATGAAGAAAGATCAGTCTGTCTGAGAAGAAACCAGGGGCAGAAGTGAATGGGGGCAGAAAAGACAGAATTTAAATGAAAGAACTGTAACTGCTGGGTCCACCTATTTCCTAAATATGGGTTTCATCTTCCCAATAATGTGTATGTGATCCCATATATTCCCAAAAGTTGTTTTTTGTTGTTATCTTGCTTAAGCTAGTTTTAACTAGGCTTCTGTCCCTGTAACCAAAAGGATCTTGACCTATACCTGACACTCAATAGAATTTCCATATGCAATGCAAGGAATCTGAGTGTTGCAAGAGTCAATAGCATATTTACACTCTTATATGGCGATTTCATTTCAGAAAAATAACATCATTCATTGTATTAATTTTGTTAATACAAATTGTAATGGGTTTGTAATTTGTTTACATTTAATATGTATATTTGCTTTTGTTTTGTTTTATAACAACTATAATCATAAAGGACTTACATATAGTTTTATGTTTTCTCATATTTAAGTAATAAAATAATAAAAATCACTTTAATCAACACTGAGAGTCTGCAATAATTTCCTCCCTTAAAAAGGAATCTGTCCTGAAATAAAGCTTGAGAACTAATTCTTTAGGCAAGTCTAGAAGAAACAAGCACTTCTTAGATTCCAGGCAGGAATGCAAAATGGTACAATCACATGTGGAGGGGAATTTCTTTGTGCCTTTAACCTTTGGGATCTACCCAAATCTACTTTTTGGAATCTACTCCAAAGATAAAAAAGCGAAATATTAATTTTCTGTGCACAAAAGTATTTATTACAACACTATTTATAATAGCAAAAGATTGGAAAGAAACCAAATATCCATGAATAAGGGACTGGTTTAATGCACTATAGTAATACCATATAGTGGAGTATGATGCAACCATAAAAAGGAAAGAGCAAGATCTCTACTATATATACAAATAATGAATGATCTCCAAGATATATTGTTAAGTTTAAAAACATAAAGGTACAGAGCAATGTTTGTAGTGTGCTTTTTTTTTTTGTAAGAATGGTGAAGGGGGATATTAATGTAAATATACAGTTTTACTACATTTTCAAGAATAAATAATGGAAGAATAAGCCAAAACTAATAAAAACTGGTTTCTATGGGGGAGGTGAGAAAAATGTGCAGGAAGCATGAATGAAAACATTTGATTTAATGTATCTTTTTATATAGTTTTGAATTTGGGACCATGTAAGTGTTTTCCATAATTAAAAATCAATCAGAACAGGAAAAAGCATTTCTTAAAAATTAAAACAACTGAACTGAACTGTACATCGAGTTGGTCGCATAACCACACAGAGAACAGAAATACTTGAAATAACTTCAAAACAGAATATTGACTGTATATCTCTCATGAGATATATTATAAGAACAACAGAACATCAAAGAAATCTTCAATTGTAGTCTTACTATTAGCATTAATGTTAGTGTTATTATTAGTGTACCTATTATAGGTAAATTGTAGCATAAAGCAAATAAGTAATTATTCTAATATTGTTAAGAGCCAATGTAAGAGAAAACATACAGGCATAAAATATAAAAGTTCAGCAAAAAAAATCCACAGTTTTCCATTTGAATTATAACGTTCTCATGAATACGTAAGTTTTTTTCCCTAGTTCTCAGATTGTTACTTCTCAATACCATTTCCCAATAAAAGAAACCAGAGATCTTTTGAAAAATGGCTGATTCCAAGTGGTTCAGGAATGTATAAGATGAGCCTCCAGTATCTGTTGTGACAAAAAGCTAGAAATTTATGAAAGACTAACATGCTCATGTTGAAAGAAAATAAGAACCAACTTAAAGGGTTCTCAGTGGCCTTAAATGGGTCAATTTGAGTATCAAAAAAGAATAATGACTGTACTTGAGTTAAATACATCAAATTTTATATACATACATACACACACACACACATATATAAGTTCATAATGATACTAACAAGCTTCATTGGTCACCATTGCAGCTTGGTAGGGTCCTGATCCAATACTACGAAAACTGTTAAATTAGATGAAGGAATCAAACACGTATCTTGCCCTACCTGTATAAACCGTATTTCAGGATAACAAAAAGCTGGCGATGGGAAATTATTTACAGAAGGGTTCCAGCTAATGCAAAAGTAATAATAATACTACAAAATCACCATTTTCTAACTCCTAATGGAATAACTGATGTAGGCAATGAATATTAATGCCTGCTAAGCCATCAACAAAATGTTGACAGGAACATTTATAATGAAGAGAGCAGGCCAACATACCACAACCACTGCACAAACTAAAAGGAGAACAACCAATTATAATGGGATTCATGACGTGAGACAATAGGAAGTTAAAAAAAATATTTTTCCTCAAAAAACAAATCAAACCTGAAATTAATTAAGCCTCTAAATTAAATCGCCAGTTTATAGTTAACACCGGGGACTTAGGAGCTATACAAAAAACATAAACAATACACTATCAGAAAGAACGAATTCTCAACATTTGCTGCAACATGGACGGCACTGGAGGAGATAATGCTAAGTGAAATAAGTCAAGCAGAGAAAGAAAATTATCATATGATTTCTCTCATCTATGGAACATAAGAACTAGGATGATAGGTAGGGGAAGAAAGGGATAAAGAAAAGGGGGGTAATCAGAAGGGGGAATGAAACATGAGAGACTATGGACTATGAGAAACAAACTGAAGACTTCAGAGGGGAGGGGGTGGGGGAATGGGATAGACTGGTGATGGGTAGTAAGGAGGGCATGTATTGCATGGTGCACTGGGTGTTATACGCAACTAATGAAGCATCAAACTTTATATCGGAATCTGGGGATGTACTGTATGGTGATTAACATAATATAATAAAATAAAAATAAAATTAAAAAAAAAATAAACAATACCATAAAGATGCAATCAGCCAAATGGAGAATGTGGGAAATTCTAGAGGGCAAATGGATCCATATCTCCAGCAATTTCATGGCATGCAAGAATGGGAGGCAGGGAGCAGGTGGATATGCTATAAAGTTCTAAGACTTAAGACATGAACAGCCAAACGCTATGTGTGGACACTGTTTGGATCCTGATTTGAATAAACGAAATACAAGATATTTTTGAAGCAATCAGAAAAATTTGAAATTGGACTGAATATTAGATAATACTAAGAAGATACTATTAATTGTATTAAGGGTGATAATATCATCATTGTTATATTTGATAAAGCCCCTATTATTAGAGATATATACTGAAATATTTACAGGTGAAATAATAGACTGTCTGATCTTTTAAAATACTCATGCAAACAGTAATGATAAAGTTGAGAAAATAGGTGAAATAAAATTGGCAAAATGTTGAAATTTGTTGAAGCCGGGTAATGAGTATATGGCAGTTAATTATACTACACTTCTTTGTGTTTGAGATTTCTTACAATAAAAAGGTTAATAATAATAATAAAGGATAATAATAAATAATTATTACATAATTAAAATAAGGAGTCTATAAATTATTCAACTTTGAGAAATATTCTTGATGCATTAAAGCATCTTGATGCAAACTAAGTCAACATCTAGCAACAATAGTGAGGAACCACAGAGAAATGCTTCCCTGTGCTGTGTATATCATTATCTTCCAATTTCCTCAAGCAAATTTTAGTTTCTCTGTCTCTGAATCCACTATTAGGTTCTGTAATTGTTTCATCTATTCTATTTATCATATCTACCTTATTATCTTTAGAATAAAAGCATGCATTTTGGAGTCAGAAACACTTTTATTCACTCCAGGCCCATCTTAATTATCCATATAAACTCAGGAGATATAATTAACCTCTCTGAGCTAGAGTTTTCACATCTCAAAAATGAGCAGAGTATCATCTGTCTCCCTTCTATCATTTTCATCTGGGCAGTCCAATCACAAACTAACAGGTCACTTAGATAAGTTTTAGGACTACATCCACTGGCCTTTTAAGAGAAGACACCTAAGGACCTCCTCTACAAATCAGCCTTCAGAAGAACTCATGGCCAGTCTATACCACTGTTTATCTACCCAATGATCAGCTGACAAAAATGCTATCCTTCCTCTGATGAGGCAAGAAAAGACCCAGTTTCCTCAAGAATCTTTCAACTATTGGAAAAATCCTACCCACCATCTTCCTCTCTGGTGGACACAGAACCTATCTGGAATGGTGAGAAACTAAACCCTTTGGCATTCTTTAATTAGAGAATCTCCCTTTATCTTGGAAATATGGAGTTAGTAGCAATGCTTAAACATACTCTATGAGCTTATGTCTCTTCATAAACTACTCACTCATTAAAAGAGCCAAGACTTTGACGCTAGTTTCATTTCTGAAATTAGAAGAGTTTTTCTTATTTGGTTTATTTTTGTTTTTTGTTTTTAATGAGACTAACACACACCCTTGACTTACAGTTTGTGTGCTTCTACTTTCTTTGTTTAAATCTCCTACCTCTCCCCCTCCTGAGCCTTCTCTGTTCTTGCCTTATGGAATAATCTTATCTGAGGCATTCTAGAGAGACAGAAGTAAGGTCTAAGGATTGACATTTTTTTCTCTCCCTACTCCCCCATTAGATAGTGAATTTTTTTTTTCTAAGGACCTGGGACTTGGCTTTTTTCACAATTCCCCAGAACATTAATTAGGGACCATGTTCTGGCCCCACAGTCTCTCCATAAATATTGGCGACTGACTGAGTTCTATTTCTTTTGCTCTTATTTTCCATTTAAGAAATATTAGAGGAAATTGGGTCACCTGGGTGGTTCGGTCGGTTGGCTGCCCAACTCTTGATTTCAGCTCAGGCTATGAGCTCTGGGTGATGAGGTCGAGCCCCATGTTGGGCTCCACTGGGCTTGGAGCCTGCTTGGTATTCTCTCTTTCCCTCTCCCTCTGCCCCGCCCCCCAAATAAATAAATAAACAAATGAACAAATATTAGAGGAAGTAAAACACAGCTGCATCAAACAACAGAATAAGAGAAGATATTTGCACAAAAGCTCTGGAGTATTGTCAAAAAATTAGAACCTCTAACATTTCCATATTCTGAATGTTTAATGGCAGACTCAGAACTTTGTTTTTCCTCATATTTGCTTAATTACAGTCAATGATTCAGGGAATGGCTTAGATAATTGTGTTTTCAGATTTTTAAAAAGTTAGATGTACATTTACTATGTATTTTAACCCCTGTTTAACAAATAACAAACCCGAAATGAAATGATGAACATTCCCCTAATTATACTCTCTGCCAGCCCACTGAAGACGCCTAAATATTAAGGGTCTAAAACCAGATATCCTCAGGAATTTTACATGAACATTTTTCTAAACACAGTAGGAGGTAATTAGTATCAGATATATTTGTGGTTAAGTAAAATACTCCTTTTTATTTCCCTTTCAAATTCTACAAATATCTTAAGTTAGTAGAATGGATAATGAAATGTAGAAATGATTCCTTGAACTCACAAAAGTCATAAACCAAGTCGTTACAGGTTTCCTCATCTACAAAATGAGAATAACAATGGTAAACATCCAGAAATGTTTCTTGCAATGAAGAGCTAATTAAATTAGCTAGATTTGAGCTAATTAAATACTTTAATTGAAAAGTACTTATGAAACAAAATATGATAAAAAAAACTTTAACCATTATTATAACTATTCAGCAGTTGGGGAATAGAAGAATTTTCTTCTGGGATTCAATTAACTGCCAATATTATTAAATTATTCAACCATGTGCTTACTGTTAACTGATCTGCAGACAATACCAGGAGGTCTTGGAACTGCCGTCCAAGCATGGTTGGCCATGCTTCATCTCAGCCACAGATAGTCAAAGCAGCATGTGAATCTGGTTCAAAAGAAAACCAGATGCCTCTACATTTGAGGTCCCATTCTAATACACAATATTAAATAAAATAACGGGAAAATTATACTACTACTTTACTCAACAGCAATCAAATCCTTAATAGAATGCATAAATCCAATCTTGATTATAAGAAAAAGGGTTGGGACTCTATTCTTTCGTAAAATGCCAAAATAAATTGTGACCATAAAAACATCACTGTGCAGGTATTTGGGAGGAAAAGAAGAATGATTCGGGTCCCAAATGAAGATAACTTTATTAATTAAAAGTGAAAATAACTACTAAGAGAAGCCTCAAATTACTTTGGGAAATAAAGAAGATAAAAATTATGAATAAAAATTAAAATTTCCCAGGGAGTTTATAGAACTACACTTAACGAGACATTTAAGAATAAGCTCTTTATAACATTATCATGTGGGATTATTTTGGATAAAACAATGATTAGACTCCAAATTCACTTCAAGAGTTTCCAAAAGTTAGGACAATTTTTACCTTGCATCTATGAACGACTACTTTATCATTCTATTTGGTAGACTTTTACAACTTTGAAACCAGAAAATAATCTCAGCTTCAAACCTGAACAAGTAGATTTAATCTAGAAACCACTGCCTTCACTTTCTTTCATGCTCTTTTAAGACAATGATTACATCATTTTCTTGAGAAAATCCATCCTACAATGCAAACCTAGTATTTTTTAATACCCAGTAAAAACGTAAGATTAGCCACAGTATCCCAATTGCGAAGAAGACAAAGCTTAATGAAAAGTTAATATGAGTAGTACTGCAATTCAGAAGTCCATCTCCAGTGGGAACCCAGATAAGTAAACAGATATAATCAGTTCATTAGATGAGCTGATTCCTAAGAGTGAGAGTAGATACCAACTTTACTGTCCCCCACTGCATGGCTTTCCATCCCTGCTTAGTTAAATCTATCATCTCCTTTGGAAATAGGCAGCAACTGTAATTTCTTCAATCATCTTTGGGTATTAAAATCTCAGATATGGAAAAGTCTACTCCAATTCCATAGCATATCTTCAGTACCTTTTTACTATTTCTTAACCTTATCCTTCCTTTTCTGAAGAAACTTAAAGGGCTCACAGGAAGTCAAGGAGAAGAACTATTTGTCTTGTCCTTAGTCCTAGCCATGCATGCTGAATTATTCCAACTGACCAATGCTAAGTATTTTAGATTTTTCTAAAATAGTCATCCCCTATCCTGGTAGTGGGACAGTTTGGTTCTCGTAACACACTCTTTTTCCTGCTCCAAAGAAAAAGTAATCTCCGAGATGGAGAGAACACTGTGTAAGTAAATGTCAAGAATGCTAATAAAGAGTTCTGAGGAATAAATAAGAATTTCAAAAGAGATTTTATTTTTAACCAGTACATGTAAGATAAAGGCTAGAAAATTTTCAAAGCAGGTTACACAGTGAGGATTAAGAGGAATGCTAGGGAAAAAATGTAAAATACCATAGTTTCCATTTTTGATAAAGTATTTCTAACCTTTGGTACTACCTCCTTTCAAAGAATGAAAAATCTTCTTGATACAATTCAGAACTACATTCCAAAACTACTATTCCCATTTTACAGATGAAAGAGATGAGGCACAGAGGAGTTAGGTGACTTACCCAAGATCACAGAGCCAGTGAATGGCAGAACAGGGACACAAATCCAGGAAGTCTGTTATTGTAGCCTGGGCTACTATGTGCATTACTGTCTCTTCTGACTACTAAGCAAGCTTGAAAAATGGTAGAATATTTTACAGTGGCATGTTAATTAGTACTTTGGTATTAGCAATTATAATGATATTTTTACCTAGAATAACAATAACCCAGAAGAATGACTATAATGGTGGAAGCTTTTCTAATAATGAGGATCCCCACCCACCACCCATTTGGAATTAGAAAAGGGATTTGTGTCCTCCTACAAGTACTACCTTCAACATCTATATGATTAGTATCATGAGGAGATTTGCATGGTCCAATACTATTTCCCTAAAGGATATTTTCAACAACTGTGGTTCTTTAGTTACTTGGGTAACTTCCCTCTCAACTTCCAACTGGTCAGTCAGTAGCATCATATATGTAATTCAACATGAACACACTGCTTAAGACACTCTACATCTAAAATATTTTTAGATTGCCAATGATTCAAGATCTTCATTGGCAATTATATTTGAATACAGTGCTTCCCAAAGTGTGTTCCATGGAAACTGGCCCCTTAAAAGTTGCTCCATGAGAAGAAGATTCCATAGTCAAATAAGTTTGGCACACATTGTTTCTCCTTGTTAAAGGTCTGATATTCACATTAGCATATTTTAAATTGTGGGGAGAACTAAACTAGACAAAACTGTATAACTTCAGTTGTTCTCAATTTTCCAAGTTTATTTAACATCAGTATATTTTCCTCTTATAAATAATAATAATAATAAATTCACATGAAACTAGTTTATCTCTAATGCACCCTTTCAGACTAGATTACTCAGGCCATTGGTTGCCCTGGAATCATACTAACAATTTAGGAGACAAGGAAGAAAAAAACCAGACAAGAGTAAGGAGGCCAAAATTCTGCCTTGATTCAATGCCTATAGGTTCTTGAACAGGTCACATTACCACTCTGAGGACCATTCTACACCTATAAATAAGAAAATAAATTGTACCAATAGTCTTTAGACATTTTTTTAGCCAAGAAATGCAATATACAAAGGAATCTTATCTAACAGTCCAGATAAAAGCTACTACATCTGGGTGATGAGGATGAGAATCAAGGCCCACTGCTCCCCTTACTCAGACCTCCATTTGCCTCCCCCAGAACAGTTTGAAACTAATAAACAATAATTTATATCATCCCTTACAATCCTAATTAATTCTATGCCCTAAACATGGTTCTCTGTCTACCTAACAAAAGACATCTGAGGATACTTAAAAGCTGTTAGACATTGAAATGGATGAATGGTTGGATGGGATTTTACCCCTTTGGAACTTTTTCAGAATAAGCATATTGGCCTTGCATATGAGGATTAAAAAAAAAGAGCCAAAAATCTATTTGGCCTGTTAAATGTGCACTGACACCATCCAAATATATCTAGGCCATCCCTGTCATAATTAATCACCCCTACCTTCTGTCAAAGCTCCCAAATACGACAAGAGACCACAACCATCAGCTAACAGCAAATTCAGAATTGCCTCCCATGTAGATTCCCACAAAAGGCAAACCAACAGGTTCCTACACAGGAAAGAAGTGTCTTTTAGGATTTCCGCCTAAATGTGATCAAGACCAGCTTAAGCAGAATGAGTATCCCTTAGAACCCATTAGAGGGTTCTGCTAAGGTGACCAGATGGCTGGGCACTGATTCAGGGAGGTGACCCCCAGGAGAAAAAGGAATGGGTTACACCAACTGATGTCAGCTTTAAAGGGGTAGAATTCATGCTCACCAATGTTCCTGGCTAGAGCCCTTTATATCACCCACACTCATTTCTCCTCGGTGTCTTGGAGTGAATTTTACCAATGTATGCTGCTTCTTGTTGCAGGTTCCACTCTTTGAGAAATGCAGTTAATAGTTCTCAGGAAATTCCATCAAGAGGCATTTCGTATCTCAGATTTATGTAGGAATGCTCATTGGTAGAATGTGTGAATCTTCTGTCCCCTGCATAGGAAATCCTCTAGTTTTCTTACTGCCCTGAGATAGGTGTTTGACAGGCTCATAAACCAAAATGTACCCAGAGCCATGATTTACAGACTTCAATAGGGACAGTACATCATTGGATTTCACAACAAACAGAATTAGCTAACTTAGAGCCATGGTCTCAATTCCAACAAGGGGAATTCTGCACAATGACTTACCAAGTAATGAGCTACTCTGACCTCTCTGAATGCAACAACCTGTGTGCAATGCTAGCAGCATACCTGGGTCTTCTGCATATCTCTTCTCAACTACGAGTAACCTGGGCCTGGGTGGCAAGGAGAAATAATAATTTATGTGGCTGTTCATCCAAACCTGCCCTTTGATGGCATCTATATAAGCAATATGTGGGCTGAAAGCCAGATTTGCTTTTGCTCCAATGGTCTGACCAGACAGCATGGTCCCAGTTCACAAGGCTCTACATTTATCACCATTGAGACTTGCCCTTTGTCTCCATAGCAGTGTAGCTCTCTGACATCAGCAGAGGTATCCTGTGTCCTTTTGCTGATAACAGGTACCAGCTTCCATGTCCAAATGAGAGGCAAAGTTTAGCTTTTCATTCTAAGTTTGTATCGGTCTTAGAAACAGAGACAGAACCAAGAAAGAGAGAAACAGAACCAATAGGATATACGTGTGTATGCGTGTGTGTGTGTGTGTGTGTGTGTGTGTGTGTGTGTGTGTAATTTATCATAAAGAACTGATTTACATGATTATGGAGGCTGAGAAGTCCTACAATCTACAGTCTGAATACTGGAGACCCAGGCAATCCAGTGATGTAGTTCTGAAAAACAGAGAGTCGATCATGTAAACCCTAGTCAAGGGCAGGAGAAGACCAATGTCTGAACTTAAGCAATCAGACAGAGAGAATGAATTCCTCCTTCCTCCACATTTTTGTTTCATTCAACACATCAACAGATTAGACAATGCCCACCCACACTGGAGAGGGTAATCGGCTTTACCCAGTCTACTGATTCAAATGCCAGTCTCATCCAGAACCATCACAGACACACGTAGAAATTATGTTTAATTTTAGGCACTCCGTTCCCCAGTCAAGTTCACACATAAAATTAACCATTACAAAGCCCCATCCCAAAAGCTTACTTTCCTGCCTAATCAGGCTCCCAACAAGTGAAATGCCCATGAGCTCCCTGGCTAGGACCAGTGACCAAAGAGATCACCCCCTTGGAACTGCGCACAGAGGCCCCACCAAGAAGCTGCTATCACCTAATGTCCAGAGGAACCCTTTACTTTCAACCTCTTCTGAAAGGATTCCCACAACCACAAAATTTCCCAAAAGATCTACACCTACAGGCCTCCTCAGGGTTTGGCACCAGCTTTTCCTGCACATCCCATAGGTACCCCACCACGCCCATCCTTCCCCATCTCAAAATCCTAAGCAAGTTACTTACCCACAGGAGTAGCATTCAGACCTGAAGTCCTAACACTGAAACTGCCAAAATTGAAAAGGTTCCAAGCCTTCAGGAAAAGGGGACCCATGTAGGATAATATGGGTATCTGCCCTATTGCTGACCTCATGAATAAAGCCAGCACCACATCCCTAAAAATATCCAAAAGGCAGCCACCAGCATCAGCCTCAGTCTCTAGGACAGACCCATAGCAGCTCATTTGCTTACAATCCTAATTCATTACTCTCTGCCCTAGGCCTGTGAATTCCCAGTTCTCTTGCTTGGTAATCCAGAGCATATTATTTCCTTCACTCCTTTCATTTTTTGACGCATTTTACTCTCCTCTCCAGATTATCTTTCTCCCTGCCCCCATAACCCACCCTTAACTTTAATTTTTACCTTGATTACATTTCCAATTCAATTTTTACCTTGATTACATTTCTGACTATTGCTCTAACAATAGATATTCCTTTAGCCTGCCTGGTGTCTGTTAATACCCAGTCTGCTTGTTCCTTCAAGGAGATGGATCAGGTGGCTCATGGGCAATTCACAGCAATGAAACTCCATTTTCAACTGAGTCTGCCTACCCATACACTCTCTCAAACCCAATCTTGAGAGAAGAGCTAAGACCCAGTTACTGCCCCAAACTTCAACAATATTTTTGTGAATAGTCACCTTTTCTTTGGGAAATAGTTCTAAATTATAAAATTAATGCTGAGAAGACTTTTTGATACTATTTCTATAATTGGCCCATGAGAAACTTTCTCTAATAACTCCCGAAACAACAGTAGGATTGCCCCCATCCTCTTTTCCATACTCAGTCAACATATCTGAAGTTGAACTCTACTCCCTATCCCCAAACATAACACTCTTTTCCTATTCTCTCTCAATAAATTGCACCACCATTTTTCAAATTGCCTAAATAGATCTTGAATCCTTCTACTGTCTTCCCTCTCTATTCCCAATACCTAATCACCATATTTTATCAATTCTATCTCTTATATCTCCCCCAAATTTATCCACTTTCCTCATCTCAGCACCATCATCTCTTTCCTAGATAACTACAGAGCCTCCTGACCAGGCTCTATTTTCCATTTCCATCCCTGCTCCCACTTCACCTGACTATCATTATATAACTATGGTAATCTTTCTAAAACGCAAATCTGTCTATGTCACTCCTCTATTCAAAATAGTTCCACAGCTCCCTATTATGCTTAGAATAAATATCATACTCTAGCAGGACATAAAAACTGGTCATGATCTGGGCTTTACTTTTCTCTCCATCTTCATTTCTCCAAACTCCTCTCCTCCCACTGTGCAACATCCCCTGAATGAGTCACACTTTCATACCCTAGGGACTTTGCCCCTGCTGTTTCTACTTCCTGAATTAGACTTCCTGCCCTGGCATCTCTTCAGCTGCCCAACATTGTTTATTATTCAAATATCATCGTGACCCCTGCTTTTTCCTAGAAGTCTCCCTTGAACCATACCCATATACCTCCAGACCTGGCTGAATATCCCTCCTGTGTGTTCCTACTGCACCATGGGCTTAAGTCTATGGTAGCACTTATCCTACATACTGTAATTGTCCATAAAACCAAGAATTAACTGTAGTTTTAATTACCTCTTTCACCTAGTGAGTTAAGGACAATTTCTTACTCACTCCTTCATCCTTAGCACCTGGAAGAGTATCTGCATCAAACAAGTGCTCCATAAAAACAAGTTGATGAATAAATGGATGTTGACATTTACCTTCTAGAGCATGTCCATAAATGATCATTTTAATCTGCCTTCACCTATGTAAGAGAACTTGGACATGATCACATTGGGTGGCTTGCTCCAAGCACAGCATTTCACTGCAGGCAGACTAACTAGTATGTTTACTGCTAAGAAACATCATCAGTATTTCCTCTTCCTCTCCACAGAAGACATACTCTTCTTAAGATAAGTCTAAGTTCAAGGCAGAGGCAATACCTAGACCTGATGTTCTAAAGAATGTTGTCAGTTGTATAATCCTGGTAGAATGTTGAATAGATTACACTTCTGCATTTTTCCCAGTTATTCATAAATCAGGAAAAAAAAGATTGTACATTATTCCCTTCCCTACTTTATAATGTATCCAGCCTGGAGAAATTAAGGAGAGCACCAATTCAGGAAACAATCTGGTTTTACTATGAAATATTTTCACTAAACTGCCCTACTTTACATGATGAGCTACTTAATGATACAACTCAGGAATATGCCTCCTAAAATACCATAGAATACAGCATCGCTCCAAATTTTTTGACAGTACCTAAATACAATACATCAGCAATTCATTCCTCAACTCCGAAAGGTTGAAGATCAGTAACTAAATCATGTAAGTGCTTATCAAGTAATTATGTTATTAAAATGACATACATCAGTCAGTGCATATCTCGCCTTTGTCTTTGAATTCTTTGTATTCTACATTTTACTAGTCAAAACACTATTTTCAGCACCCTTCTCAGGAATTAAGAAAGCTATATTTAAATAATGTTAATAAGAGTGACATAAACCTGCACCAAGGAATCAGAGAAGTCTAAGGCTATACCCCTTTGCATTTAGCAGGCAAAAATAGACAGTGGCAGCCTGAACTTGGAATTCTAAGGCCTTTGTTACAGAGCCACAATCTTCATACTTTCTAAACCATTTTTTCCTTTATCAATGGAACTTTTTTTACCCTTGTTATCCATAATGATGACAAAATTTGCCAAGAACCAAAAGAATCACAAAAGTAAAAAATACATTTATAGATTCATAAAGGCTAATATAATTTTCATTATTAATTAGATTTATGGAAGGGCATTTTTATTTTTTCAAGTTTAATTCAGAAATATTTAAAATTCTAATTTTCACCAGAATTTGGGTTTGGGGAGGTTGTAAAAAATGAAGATGACTCAAGAAATTATTTCCAATAAGTCATTTACTCAGATTTCCTGATTGTGGTAATAACTTGCAAATTAGATTTATGAAAATTTAAAGTGTCCACGTGGGTACAATACTGACTCAGAAATTTGTTGTTCAGGGAAGAGGACCCTGCCCAAATTCACAAAGCCGTTTAGTAACCACTCAAAACCAACTGAAATGTCTATTTAAAAACAGCTATTAGAAAGGCGAACAGCACGTTATCATGCAAAGGAAACAAAATGATGCATACTGTAGAAGATATTTTGTTAGTTCAAAAAAAGAAAAAGAAGAAGAGGCCCACCTTGCTTCAAAAGAATTTCAAAGACGATCTATCAGCCTATGGATAAAATTATTACCAGGAAAGATGAGGATCACAGATGAAAGAACATTCAATTTGTCCAGGAGGAAGTCATTAAAGAACTTCTTTGGTAAGTACAATTTCAGTGTGGAGGATGGCAAGAAAGTAGTTGGGAGAAGGTCAAGAAGAAAGTCGGAGGTGAGGAAATGATTCAAACATCTGATGGGTTTGGAACAGATTGAAGGGAAGGTTTTTAGTTGAAGAATGAAAAGAAGTTAATGGATTTGGGGGGAGGGGGGATTTAATAAGAGTAAAAGAAAATTAAGGTTAAAAGAAAAAGGACAGTTTTGGAGGAAAGTTAAGGATAAAGAATCCTACAGGGAGAACTTTATTCAGCCCAGAGTTTCAGAAGAGAAAAAAAAGGTGGGTGGTGGGGGGGAAGGATATGAAGACACAAACAAGAAGAAAGATAGGAAAGAAATAAGACGGAAAAAGATGACAGCATGAAAGAACAAAGAAAAACAGAGATAAGAAGGATGAAGAGAGACCATTCTGGGAGAACTTGGAAAATAATGTCTTAAATGAGCACCTGAAAAAAAAGTAAGAATAAATACTATAAAGTTTCAAGAGAGAGTTGGAACAAAGTAAAAGCTCTCGGGCTAAAGTTAAACACACACATACACACACACACAAACACACACACACACACACACACACACACACACACACACACACCTGAATAGGGATGTACTATTGTACAAGATTACAAGAAAAGTTCCAAGAGCAAAGAGCAAACTTTTGTTGAAGGTGTTTTCCCAGAAGATGTATCCCCCTCACATAGGGCAAAGCAAAACTGAAACAGGAGGATGCAATAATAATAGTCCAAAGACAGGAGTGGATAAAGCAAACATGAAGACAAAAGAACAAGGGTGTTCAGGCAAGAAAAGTGGAGCTTTTTATGTGGGGAACAGAGGTAAGGGATCAAGGGAATGGGAGGGTGCATTTTGAGCAGAGGAAAGTGAGGATTAAATTTCCCTGAAACACACAGCATTGAGTTCAATTTGCCCAGGGTAAAATCGTTTCAAAACAAGAGGGAATTTAACCATGACCTTATGAGACTTTTCTTTCCTATGAGTTAAAATAGCCTGATTAAATAAATAAAAATTTAAAATAGAGAGAGGCAAACCAAGAAACAGACTCTTACCTATAGAGAACAAACTGATGGTAACCAGAGGGGAGGGGCGTGGTGGGATGGGGATTAAGGGCTGCACTTGTGATGAGCATCAGGTGTTGTATGGAAGTGTCAATCACTGTATTGTCACCTAAAATAATATTACACTCTATGTCAACCAACTGGGAGTTAAATTAAAATTTTTTTTAAATTAAAAAATAAAATAGGGGCGCCTGGATGGCTGGTTGTTAAGCGTCTGCCTTGGGCTCAGTTCATGATCCCAGAGTCCTGGGACTGAGCCCTGAGTCATTAGGTTCCCTGCTCAACGGGAAGCCTGCTTCTCCCTCTCCCACTCCCCCTGCTTGTGTTCCCTCTCTTGCTGTCTCTCTCTCTGTCAAATAAATAAAATCTTTAAAAATAAATAAATAAATAATAAAAATAAAAAATAAAATAGCCTGAAACATAGGACAGAGGTGGCCAATACTCCTGTGTACTACTTCCATGGTGATGTGCAATTTCATCTTGTGTTTCACCCACCATATATATCCAGCATGAGCAAAGTTGACAGGCAATTTTCCTCCCCACTGCCTTAAGCATCTACTAACCTTTCTGGCTTTATACCCGTTTCAAATTTAAGACTACCTTCAAGGAATTTCAAAATGTCCCACAATTCAATACCTGAGGGCAAAGTGATGAAGGAATGCCTTGGAGCTCTTCTTTAACACCTAGACAGCCCAGTCTAGTTTTATCAGAAACTTTTTTTTAATTTTTTATTATGTTATGTTAATCACCATACAGTACATCATTAGTTTTTGCTGTAGTGCTCCGTGATTCACTGTTTGTGTATAACATCAGAAACTGTTGGCAGTCTACCACTTCCTTTTGTCATTTTGAGAGAATGCAGACACCAACTTAAAAGACAATTCATCACAGTACTACAATTTCACAGGTGGAAAGGTAAAAAGAACATAGTCTTTGCAGAGATTGAATTCAAATCACAGCTCTATGATGCTGGGCAACTTTCCTGTCCTCCGTGAGCCTCAGTTTCTTCATCCATAAATTTGGGATAATAATATTTATCACCAAAGTTGTTGTAAATGAGATAATGTACAAAGCATAGTTTAATAACTGCTTGGCACATAGTAGTTACTCATAAATGACAATTACTCTGGTACATTTCTGCGGCACGAGAAGGTCTTGTTCTGTGTCACTCCATGAAACTGTTATCTTTTCTGAAACCAACATAATATATTAGAGCCTTTTGCAGAAACAGATATGACTTGTTTCTTGGAATACACTTTTCAAAATTTATTTATTTGTTTGTTTATTTATTTATTGAGAGTGACAGCACACAGGTGTGCACATGAATGGGGCTGGGGGTGGTGGTGTGTGACAGAGGAAGAGAACCTAAAGCAGGCTCCATGCTGAGCACAGAGACCAACATGGGGCTCAATCTCACAACCCTGAGATCATGACCTGAGCCAAAGTCAGGAGTCAGATGTTTTAACTGACTAAGCCACCCAGGTGCCTGCAAAGTTTAATATTAATATTATTGATAGCATAAAATAGGTCTCCTTTATGTTAAATTTAGGCTATTCATTTCATTTCTTTCTCTGTTCTCACTATACTTTTATAATAATTAACTATAAAATCCCATTAATTATTGTATTTCCACATGTTAGGCCTTGAGTGTATTAAAAACAATTAAATATTGAGCATATTGAACCACCTAACCAATCATCTGGTGAGTATAATATAATGCATATTTGCAAAATATATTACATATACATATATTAGTGTGTGTATATATCTATATATGTAGGATGTATGTTATGTACATATAATATACATAATATTTTAACCACTTTCTCATATACTATTAATATGCTAAAATGTCATTTAAACATTTTTACTTTAAGCTTCAAACAATTTTGTGTTTAGGAAAAAAAACACATTCTCAGAAATGTAGACTGGCTTTGTTCACTTTCATAATGTAATAATACTTAGAAGAAGCAGCATGTCAAATGTCACTGATGGCTTCAAGGAGATGAATAAATTTAAAGCCTTACCTAAGAATAAGAGGATGCTAAGGCAAGCCCAAGCAATGAAGAAGAGGCACCAAAAAGGAGGCCAGACACTTTGGACTCGGGAATCACCCAGATACATATCCCCAATTCACAATTTCACCAAGAACCACCATTGTTCACAGAGCATTTATCGCTTTTGATAAGCAGGAATAGCCTCTCCCTCTCCCATGCTTCAGTAGCACTTGACGACGCCTCTGTTAGCATATTTGTCACTTATGTGTGACAACTGTCTCCCCCAGGAGATTATTGGAGCTCCTGAAGGGCAGGAGCCCATTATTTTCTTGGAGATGATGTTCAATACCCTTTCGTGGAATGAATACTCAGCACCAACATGAACTGACTGCTGGGTAACCAGTAACCTCCTTCTTGCAGAATGCAAGAACATTCTCATATTCTACAACATTTGATACCATAGACTCCCTCTGAAATTATTTCCTCCCTTACTTTTTGTGTCACTGCCCTACCCAGGTCCTCCTTATACTTTTCTGGCCATTGATCCCATGACCCCTTTAGCTGCCTCTTCTACCATCTCACAGTCCCTAGGTTAAAGACTTGACATTTACACCCCTCTGCCCCAGGAAAGAGCTTCTGTTAGACCATCTCAACTCCAATTCTCCCCTTTATGCTTATTATTCTCCAATCCACACTTCTAGCCCTAACCTCCTCACCAAGCTCTAGAATGTCTCCACTCTAAGACAGCTGCTCTCAAATTCAATATAGCCCCAAACAAAACTCATTATGTTCTCTTTAAGAAAGTTTCCTTATTTCTGGACCATGACATCACAATTCTCTCCAGCATTTTCCAGAGGATATGCTATATTCCCATACTGTTGTGTAAGAGATATGTGTTCAGTTAAATGGGAGGAAAGTTGGGTTAAATACAATTAAAAAGGTATCTTTTCTGTAGGACTTCTCAGAACCTTCTATATGCTAATGTGTTTTGGGAGTCTACAAAATGGGGATAGAGTATATACTGTTTACAAATATATTTGATTATGGGACTCTTTCTGGAAGCTCTTCTCAGGAAGGACCAGCTTCAGTGAACCACTTATAACAAGATCTTATCCTAGTCATCCTTGACTCTTTCTTCTCTGTAACTAAGTAGTCACAAAATTCTAATAATCCTTTTAAAATACCTCTTTCTTTTCCATTCCTGCTCTTCATACACTATTTTAACTCCTCTGGTTTAGGCTTCCAACATTTCACACCTGGATAACACCCTTTCTGTTAATTCCTTTTCTCCTTTTATCTCATCCACCTGTCTAAACCTCCTAAACCATCATTTGCATTATCCATGTGGTTCTCTTGTTTAAAAAGAAAACAGAACAAAACCAAAAACACCTTCTGTTGTTCCCAGGATCAAATCAGATTGAAAAACTGGAACGTATCATCCTATTCACCACCCTTATTCCTTCCATGGCTCTAAGTGAGTCTTCCATCCAACCAGGCTGGTCTTGCCATAGTTGATTAAACAAAGCATGCTCCTTCTCAACTTCTTTTCTCTCCTCATTCACCCTCTCCCCACCTAAAGTGTCCTCCCTTTTGGGCAGGCAGTTAACATGCATAAGGGATGGCAAGTACAAGAATGGAAGCTACAGCTCTCCCCTCCAAATTCACTAATTAATCACAACTCTCTCTCAGACCTTAGTCTCTACTTCAGAATGTTTCCTGACACAGTGCTTGAGGAAGCTACCCACAAACCTATTGGAGTTGACACAAAATAAAACCAAAAAAAATAATGGGTTTTCCAGTTATAGAGACCAATTCATCATTTTATTCTCTCCATGAATTTCGACTTTTAACCTCTATGAATTTCAAATTCTTCACCTTTGAAATGGGAATAATTCTCACCTCAGCAGTTTGTTGCTAACGTCAAATGAGTTTACACACGTAATGGCCCACTAAAGAGGCACAGAGTAGATGACTAGTAGATGACCATCACTTCTCTTCTCCTTCTCCCCTTGTTCTCTACTTGTCTAAATATTATGCATCCTTCTCCAGGTCTCCTTAGCCAGACCAGCCCATGCTGACAAGTCTCTTCTCTCACTCTTTCGACGATCTGCATTTTCATCCTGGACACTCAACCTAGTTGCGTTGTCCAATTGGGTTGACTTAACTGTCCTTAGGCCCCTAGCCTCACAAGTCCTTGAGCTCTCATCTTCAATGACATGTACCTCCACAACCCTGGTCAGTTCCTGTTGTAGCCCTGCCTCCTACTCCAACATAGTTCACATCTGTTCTAAAAGTCTGCTCTAACCACAAACAATTGTTCTGCCTCTGAGTCCTGACTTTCCAAGTCTGTTTCCCACCCTCATGAACATGAATCCCTCCAACCCTCCCGATTTTTTGAGTCCATCAGCCTCCTCCTGTCTGTCTTTGCCTTCCTGCCAAGCCAATGGTCATTCAGTGAAACACTAACCACAACCTTAGAATTCTCCCCTCCTGCATCCTCTGCCACTCCTTCCATGCCAAGCCCCAACCAGATTACTGTGAGCCCTCCTTGTCTCCTAGTCCTGTGCTGTTGAGCATTGAACTCAGTGACTTGACACCTGGAGACTCAACATTTCTCAGAGAACCATGTCCAACCATCCCCCACTTACTAGCTCTGTCCTTAAGCACTAGTCTGAGAGTGGTATAAAAAAATACCTGGGAGCTATTTTAAAATGCAGACTCCTAGGGCCCACTCCAATTATTCTGACTGAGTCAGTCTAGTATAAAACCCCAGGAATCTGTATTCTAACAAGCACCTAATAAAGCAGGTGTAGGCAAACCACTGCCTGTAAGGCAAATCTGGCTCACTGCCTGTTTTTGTATTGCCCTTGAGCTAATAATGGTTTATTTTTAATGACTGAAAAATGTCAAAGAAAAATATTTCATAATCTGAGAATATTCAAATTTCAGTGTGCACTAGTAACGGTCTTTTTTTTAAGAACTTCATTTTTTAAAGCAGCTTCAGGTTCACAGCAAAATTGAGAGGAAGGTACAAAAATTCCCATATAATCCTTGCCCACACATATGCATAGCTTCCCCCATTTTCAACACCCCCTTGCAGAATACATTTGTTACAACAGATGAATCTACACTGACAAAGTCCATAGTTTACATTAGGATTCACTCTTGATTTTGTACATTATATGGGTTTGGACAAATGTATAATGACATGTTTCCATCATTTAATACCATACAGAATATTTTCACTGCCTAACATGAATACAGTTTGACTGGAACACAGCCCTATTAATTTGTTTACATCTTACCTATGGTTGCTTTCATGATACAACAGCTAATCTGAGTAGCTGCAACAGAGACCACACAGAACACAGGGCCCACAAAGTCTAAAATATTTATAATCTGGCACTTTACAGAAAAAGTTTGTTGACCCCTGACTTAAAAGATCCTGTTGCAGTGTCAGAAACCTCAGCTTGAGGTATCCTTAATAAGATACACTGAAATTCCACGTTGCCTAAACTTTACTTCTTTTCTTCATGTTTTAATGACACCCTAACACCCTACAGTTAGTGTTTTTTTCCCTTTCCTCAATCTCTGCTCTACCTGGACCTCCTCACTCTCAGCAGATACCTCACTTCTCACCTTATTAAGAACACAAAGTCTATTTATAAGTTACTTATCTCACTTCCTTTACTCTTATGTGAAACTAAAACTACTCAAAAACAAAACAAAACTGTAAGGCCTAGTGGCATCTTCAGTGTCTGGCGGACCTGTGTTCAAGTCCCAGCTCTGTAGTTACTTATGATCCCAGGCAAGGCCTCAACCTCTAGGTCTTATCCTATATAAATCTGGCTGACAAGCCTAGTTCGGAGGACTGCTGTCAAGGTGAAGTGAAACAACGTGGACTTGGCATAAAGCAGGCTTTAGATAAATGCTTTCTTCATTCCGTCTTACATCAAATCACTGATAGGTCACATTTATTGAAAGCATACTGTGTGTCAGACACCTTATATTCATTTTCTCATTAAATTTTGACAGAAATACCCAGATAGGGGTTCCTGGGTGGCTCAGTTGGTTAAGGGTCTGCCTTTGGCTCAGGTCCTGATCCCAGGGTACTGGGATGGAGTCCGGAGTCAGGCTCCCTGCTCAGCGGGGAGTCTGCTTCTCCCACTGACCCTCCCCCTCTTTGTGTTTTCTCTCTCTCTCAAATAAATAAATAAACTCTTAAAAAAAAAAAAAAAGGAATACCCAGGTAGAAGCTAAACCATACTGTCTAACCAAACATGTTTCATCAATTATCTAACTTTCACCCTCAGTTCTCACCTCTGATGTCTTTACTCCTGTCCACACATAGCCATACACAGAAACATGCTCCATTCTCCTCTTAGCCCTGCCACAATCTCATATTAAGGTGTTTTTCCCCTTTCCTGAAACAATGAAAAAGAAATCCCACTCATGGGGCACCTGGGTGGCACAGCGGTTAAGCGTCTGCCTTCGGCTCAGGGCGTGATCCCGGTGTTCTGGGATCGAGTCCCACATCAGGCTCCTCTGCTATGAGCCTGCTTCTTCCTCTCCCACTCCCCCTGCTTGTGTTCCCTCTCTCGATGGCTGTCTCTATCTCTGTCGAATAAATAAACAAAATCTTTAAAAAAAAAAAAAAAAAAGAAATCCCACTCATGCCCCAACTGCTCACAACTTGGTTTCTTTTGTTTGGTTCATCTATGAAGACAGCTATTCCCATTTAGGAACAAATAGTTCCCAAGATTACCAATAATTATTAGCTGCCAAAAATAGATGGCATTGTGTTGGTACTCATTCTGCTTTATAGCAAATACTATTCTAATCACCAAAGATTAAAGAGCCACAAAACAAAACTCTCCTTGACTGCCATAACAACTCACTCTGCTGGTTTCCTTTGCTTTTCTGAGCACTTCTTTTCAGCCACCTTCCCTGGCCTCTACTCTTTTCCCCATCCCTTTGTCTTGTCCTCTCTACTCTTCTCTTCCCTCTTCAGTTTACTTTCTAGGACCTTGGCTTCAACTATCAGTACTATGCAAATCTAAATTAGCTGTGTCTAGCCCTAACATTCTTTAAACTTTTTCTTTAAATTTTTTATCCTTTTTCTAAACCATGGAAGAAATGTCTATTCATATTTCAAACTCAATCAAAGGCAAAACCAAAGCTCCCTTAAAATTAAGTCTTTCTCCTGAATTCTCCACTTTGCTAAATGATGCCATCATTCCCTGAGAGTTAAACTCATAGAATCATCGTTTCTTTCTTACTCTCCAATACTTTGACCCCAGCAGTCCTCACTACCCAATCCATCTTTGATCTTTACAGTTCTAATTCTTCCCCCACTGCTGCAGTGAAATTGGTCCTGCTAACATCACTGATATCTTTTATGTTGCAAAACCCAACAGACTCATTTCAGGTCTCCTTTAATGCTATTCCTTTGGTGATTTTTGAAACTATCATTCTCTCTTTCTTAACAGTTTATTCCCTTGATTTCTAGTTTCCTTCATACACATCCCACCTCTCTTATGATTGGTATTTCCCTCTATTTACAACTTATTTACATCACATACCTGGCTAGGGCCTCCTTGAGATTAGAGGCCCTACATCTGCTAATACATAATAAGCACAAAGTAAATATCTATTAAATTAATGAGTGAGTTAATTCTCTTTCTATTAATTCTATTCCTTCTGTCACCACTTTGACTGAGCCTCTGGTTCCCTCTCACCTGGCCTATTATAAGAGTTCCCTAACCAGCATCCTCACTTTCAGTCTGCTCCAAATATTTCCAGGTATAGTTGCCAAGTACATTTTCCTAATGTAGATCTCTGGATCATGTCAGAAACCATTCAGTTATTCACAAAACTAAACCAAACCTATGAATCTGGAATTCAAAGCCACCAAAATAAAAGTCCAACGTTCCTTGCATGGTCTTCTAAGACTATCGTATAATAATAGCCCAACACCAAACATGGCCTTTCAAGTTCCTTGTGCTTTGGCTCCCAAACTACTTCTGTTGCAATTTTTTATCCTTTAAGGTCTACTTTCTCCATAATACCTGATTCTTCATAGTTCTTGATCCTATATGGCTGAATAACTTTGATCTTCAATATTCTAATCCACACAGCATTGTGAGTACTACTTTGATGAGCCATAAGATTTCTAGCCTATTGTTATCATTAGTGATTGGCCTTTTGAGTGACCTACTTTGCAAACTCCCTGAGAGCAAGACCTATGCATTCTTCATCTCATATTCCACTTCATAATGTATTTTCAACAAACACCCAGTGAATTAATACTTAACTGTGTCATATGTATTAAAATACTTTGCATTCAAATATTTCCCATCTAAAAAATACTGTCCCTTAATTCCCAAGTTCTTCTCCATCTTCAACCCTAGCCTGTCCTTCCCTTTCCCAGTGAAACTGCCTGAAAGGATTGTCACAGATGCAGTCTCTTCTCTCATACCTCCCTTTCTCTTCTTAGCTCACAGCAATCTAGCTCCCTATCATCCCTACACCCAAAATGGTCTTGCAAAATCAATCACAATCTCTTTGTTGTGAAATAGAGTGTGCCCTCTTCAGTCTTTCACTTACTTCACATTTCTGTTGACAGATGATCCCAAGTTCCTGTCTTGAGCCCAGAACTCACCTGAGCTCCTTATTTACATATACAGTTCTGTACTAGACATCTTCAACTGAGTGTCAAATCCAGCAGAGTGCCCAATAAATATTTGTTGAATAAAGAATACCTCCCCAATCTGCTATTGTTGGTTTAGATCAGTGTTTCTTAATCTATTTTATCCTATGCCCTCTATTTAGTAAATATGTAAAATCTTATGTTCCCCCAGTACCAAATACATTCTGACATAGCTCCCCACCCTTCACTCAGAGCCTTTTTGGAGGCCAAAAATGATCAACCCTCTGCATGTCTCCATCAGACCAAGATGGTTCTATGGAGCATTGGTTTCTGATGTTTAAACTATTAAAACAGCAGTATTTGCTTAATTTTCCAAATATAAAATTATAATATTAAGTATGTTTGATAGACTTTTTTAAACAATACTTAAGAAATAAACACTTTGAGCAAATTATAGAAAAGCATCAAAACACAAGTAAATTATTTTAAAACTTAGTTTATACCTGGAATTCCCCCTTCCTCTCCCTCATCTTCTCTCCTCTACCCTCCCTTCATACTTCCTTGTTTGTTTTTTTTTTATGATTTATTTATTTATTTTAGAGAGTGAGAAAGAGCACAAGTGAGTATGAGACGGAGGCACAGAAGGAAAAGGAGAGAGAATCTCAAGCAGACCCCACACTGAGTGTGAGCCCAGTGGGGGACTCAATCTCATAACCCTGAGATCACAACCCAAGCTGAAATCAAGAGTCAGTCACTTAACCAACTGTGCCACCCAGGTGCCCCATCCCTTCACACTTCTAACCCTAATTCCTTCCATTTTTTTTCCTCATTTTCACTGTATTGGTCACAGAGTGTGCTATCCCTATTAGCAGCTGAAATTTATTTTTTTCTGGAGACCAGAAGAGTAACTTGTCCATTTTGGAATTTTTATGAGGAAATACAAGTGTCCTTCTCCTTGGCCATCCCTAGTAGTCCAAGTAGTCCAAAAAAGAAAAAAATTTTCCAAGTTGCTCTGGGGAAGTCATCCAAGCAAGGCTGAAAATAGGTCTACTATGTGCTTAGAAGGACTCAGATCTGGCTTCCTCAGCAGAAGCTGGAGGGAAAGTCTTAACTTTCCTTGTGCTCACATCTTCATTTTACTGTATCCTGACAGATCCTACCTTTGAACTGTTGAGATGCAAAACTACTCTGCTGGATGAAGTACTTTGCTCTTCCTTCAGTTTAATTAAAACAAACAAACAAACAAACAAAAAACCCTTGAAAACAGCTACGGGGTATTTTTTCATAGCACATCTTTGTTACTATAACCCTGCTTTTCACCCCCAATGATCTAGCACATATTTAAGAGAGGTTTGGCCTCCCAACAAAAGAAACCATACATTATTAAATCTGTTCTTATAACTCACAGGGGAAGAAAAATATTACCATCTTTCATTTTCAGAGTACTCTATAAGGAGACTGTGAATACTAAAAGGCACTTATTTTTAGCCTTCAATTCACTCTTTAAGGACATACTCATTAGAGGTTTGACAATATAGACAATTTTGGATGGCTGACAGATTGGACACCCTTTCCTAAAAGAGCTACACTGGCTGACAGTCAAGTTCAAGGCTCCAAGAAACTTGTAACATCAACTGTTTAAGCCAAAAAGTGGAAGCCAAGACCTGAATAACTTAACCAAAAACCTATGCAGAAAATATACTGGTGTGCAGGTAAATGACTCACCAAAAACTTTCTGAACCTGGGGTTCCAAAAAGTTTTGTAAAATGTTTCTCAATTTTCACTCCATGCCCCAAAGTACAAACAAATTATATATGTTGAACCATTATAGTTGATTCATGAGCTTGTCTTCAAATTTTCTAAAAGGAATACACAGAAGCTGAACTGATAAAAGCCCTACTACCTAATCATGACTCAATGTATCAGAAGTCTAAACCTTTGTGATGTTAAAGCTGAGGACTTGTTTTCCATTTTTCAGTGTCTGTGGCCTCTTTACAGGCATTAGCATGCTATTATCCTTTAAGTAAACTTGGCATTGTTTGTATAATATGTAAATTAAGAATATAGTTTCCTATTCCATGTACAAAGGAATTTATGGGACATAACTGAAAAAAAGGAGACTCAAATTCACTGTTAGCATTGTATTACTAGGTAAATTGTTTCTCTCTCCTTTATTGCTTTTCTCATTCTCAACTTCACCTCTTCCTCCATCCTTTCTATTTAAAGTCCCACAGAAAGGAGCATTTATAAGTTTTGCTATGGCACCCTGGACTCATCAGCAGGGGTAGCTACAACCAAAAGCATAATGAAATGTCTTTCCCTAACAGAAAATCTGTAGTGGGATTTTTTCAAATGCTACATAATCCTCACTACTATTAAGTTATCAGGAAGGCTTTTGGGGATGTGTTAAGCACAGCAGTAGGCTGAGATATGCAAGTTTAGTTTTAGGAGCTGGGACAAAACCATACTGCTCCTGGAGAATAGAGGTATAAATAATATAAAGATAGAGAAAGGGGACCCAACAATAGAAGAAAACATGTAGGGAAGCTGGATGGAACATGAGGGAAGAAGGGTCAAAGAGAGAAATCTCCAGTGTTGGCAAACTAAGAAGGTACTTCACAGAGGAGAATGTTCAATAGGGATGATCAAGTGGTTTGATTTGGGATATGCAAAGTAAATCCCCACCCACCCCACCTCATCTCTCCTTCAGTAAAAAATACTATAAAATTTTACTGAGTAAAATCTGTTGCTCACTCACTCTTCGTGAAAGGGTACTCTATTAGAGAGCCTCAGTGAAAGCTGAGGTCTGTGGCTATGGGTTGGCCCTGGACAAAAACAGAAAGATGTTCTGTATGTGTAAGAGACTGAGGGACAGCTGACATCTGTGTTGCTCAAGGAAGGCCCAGGATATGATGTCCGTATTTAATCTACATAGCCACGTGCTTCCTGTGTAACTAGAGGCCAGTCACTGAATCTGATTCTGCATTTTTACCACTGTAAAATGAGGTAATGATAACAGACTTTGGAGTGATTGTGAGAATTATGGCTAATATGTCTAAGATACCCACTATATGGAAGTTACCCTTTTGATGACGATTTTTTTCTTTTTTTTTGCCATTTTTGTTGCAGCTGCTAAAAACTCTGGCCAAGTCTATGACTCAAAAAAACCCCACAAAACAAAAACAAAAACCTTTGAAATGTATGGCTTTCATATCTGTGTTATTTTTTTTCCCGAGTTTTAAACTAATTTATATTTTCTCTATTCCTAATTGTTTATTATTTATAACTATCGTATTACATTACAACCTACATCAAAGCCCTTTTAAAAAGTGGTATGTGTGTATGTGATAGTTTTTGCCTTTTATGTTCCCAGTTTCCCCATACTGAATTATAAGTCATGATGAGAGTCTGTGAATTTTCTTCCACTTCAGATGTTTCTGCCATGCTTAGTTTCATGGGGTTGTCTGACCAATAATTGGAATGACCTTGGCATTGATCAAAACATGCCCTGTACTCTCTTGCCTTGTCCCCTTTGTCATAGAAAGGTGACTCCAATCTGGTACTAGCAGTGGGGCATGTCTGTGGAAACCTGATCTTATCGTCTTTGTCATTATGTCATCACCATCTTAGCTGACCAGACTCAACCATCATATTCATGGCAAAATGTCTGCCCATCCATAGGAGGTAAGAAAAAACAAACAAATAAGGGACAGATAATGTTCCCATTTGACACCTGAGGGAAGCAAGGCCCAAAGATGTCAGTGATCAGCCCAGAGCTTTCATCATCACAAAACTGGAATTATAAACCAGGCCAACCACTTTCCTGCATCCTGAACACTATAGAGAACGTGACCTCTTAACACACGCTGATTAGTCAAGGAATCTATAGCTTGTCAGTACATCAAAGCATGGGCAGATTTACTTGATCCTAGTGAAGATTATAAAAGAACAATTTGCAGATAATAGCTTCTACTGGCAGAGCTTATGCAGGGGGCAGAGCTCCTATCCTACCCTGGAAGGAATGGGGCCGCATGAGCCTCATCTCCACCTTTGGGTTCTACTGCTCATCCATGAAAGCACTGAAACCTCAATACCACTAGTGTAATAAAAAAATAGCACCTAGATCCTAACACAAAGCCCAAGGAACTTTTAATTTTACATAAAGGAAAACAAAACTTTAAAATCAATATCAGATGATTCCGATGCTTACCAAGTATGTTCGTTTTTCCTTTTCTCTGATAACTTCTGAAGACACCACAAAGATCTGGATTTCTAAACTTTCTAGGAGTGGCTTTTTGTTTGTTTGTTTTTGTTTTGGCTTAGCAAAGAGCATAGTGTGCAATATTATCAGTTGTTATATCTAGGAATACAAGGCCTACAAACAAAAGATTTGGGAAGGCTCCCCTAGCCCCAGTGGTTAGGTAGGAAATATCTAGCTCTCCAGTACCCAAAAATGCCGGAGAATGTTTATACCTATGTTGAGGGAAAAAGGAAGCATTCATTGCTCCACTAGCAAAAGCTCTGAAATAGTTAATCCTCGATAAACCAAGCAAGCAGGAACCTTACCTGATTTTCAGGCCTGATTATCTATTCCTTAACATGTCTTTACACAGTCTTTACAACTATATCAAGACAAAATATCTCTAGCTTTTACCAAAAATACTTAACCATAACACAAAGAGAAATTTGGCAAAATGATTATAAGACTGACTAGACATGAAACTAGTAAGCAAAAGACAAACTATTACCACCCAGGTACTAATATGGATTAGCAAAAAACAACAATGACACTTCTAAATAATAAACTTTTTCTTTTAAGAGCTAAAAAAAAAGCGATTTTAATTTAACAACAAGTTTAATTTACATAAAAGGGAATGAAATTGATATTATGAGAAAAATCTGCATAACTGGTATAATTAATTACATCTCTCAAACAAAAGATCTTTATATTGTGCTTCTCTCTCGATCTAAGATTGTAGGCAATGATTACAATGGCACCGTACAGATTATCTAGAACATCATGTCCATGCAGACAACACAACAATCCAACTTGTTTTCACAGGAAGAAACCACACTTAGATCCATCAGGAAGGGAACGAATTAGTTTTACTCTTCTCCCTCCCACCCACCCACCTCAGGTTTTAATCATCTGTTGTATAGCAACTGTTGTAAATTATGGGTAACAACAACCTTGGAACTTCAATACCAATATAAACCAATACCCCACTGCCGCCTTCTTGGCATTTTGCCACGTGTGCTATTTTAAAGTTAGGCATTAGGAGGCAGCAAATGGCTCAAAACCACAGGCAAAGATAAATATTGTAGGAAGTTGGAAAAGCGACCTAAAGCGGCAAAGGCAGAGAAAACAGACCTCATCTTAACCACAGACTTCCAGGAATTTAGATTTGTTATGAGGAACAGTTGGAAGGGAAAAGGGTTTGGCCCTTGTAGAGAGCGCTGTAAAACTATCCGGATTCCATTCCTCATTTCAGCAGCTCTAAAATAGGCTGATGGTCACCTGAAGGGTTAAACAACACAGGTCTAGGTTTCATTTAATCTTGTCTTTTCCTTGGCTCCAGAAACAAAGGTCTCATGGTTGCCTACGTGGAATTCTCAGGTCGCACTTGCTTTGGCAATGCCCATGCTATTGCATTTGTTGTTCAAGCCATCACAGAGACATTAGAACTGATTCTGCCCCATATCGCTTCATTCTGACTAAGGCATTTACATATTTAAAGCACGCACCATAGCTACTTAGAAATGCCAATACTGCATCTACATTAAAAAAAAAATGCTTGTGACATGTAGTCTAATTCAAAGAATTATGTCTTCAGATAACACATATCTGTCTTATTTTTGGGAAAATGAAAACAGACTTTTCACTTCCCTAAAGAGAGAAAATATCTCTAAATGAAGCATTGTTATTTTAGTTATAATGCTTGACTGAATTACAAGACATGTAGCTTAAACCACCTAAAAAATTGTTTGATTGGTTTGTAATATCAAAACAACTCTTGCCTCTCTCTGGATATTTATTTTGAAAAAATAAACTCATATAATTTATAGAAGAATTTCATTTCAAGCACAAATACAAAAAAGCCCTTAGAAAATATGACTGCTAGGAATCAAAACTATAAATTGTGAGGAAGACTGTGTGGTGCGTGAAACACGAAAACTTAACATCTCCAAAGATAGTTCCCTACAATTTTTGCATTGTTTCTTAAACTGTTGTGCTAAGAATGCGTACATTATGTGCCACACAATACTTAGCTACCAGAATATACAGGATAGAGCAGTAATGAAAAACACACTCAGTATTACGATAGTAATATTGTGATAAACAGTTTAACCAAACCAAAAGTAATTGCTATCAAAAAATGCAAAGACTCCACAAAACCTATTTTCCATCTAGGCATGCATGATGATTCCAAACACCTCCAATAACCAAATTTCAGCTTTACTGCAAATGACTATTAAAAGTAATTGAAGAAAATATCACACATTACTTACTGTTTCTGAGATTTCTATGCCATCCTTCTGAATTCAAAGGGGTGAAAAATTACTGCCACGAGGAAATCTAGCAGGCAAAAAGAGGGAAAATAGCAAGTATTAGTTGTCTGAAATAGTAACATCTTCAGGTTTTCTTGAGGTACTTCCCACAAGATCCCAAAGCAAAGAAGAAAAAGGAAAAGTTGGAGCAGAACATCACACACATCCCAAGCCGACTTTCTCCACAAACCCATGCAGCTCCAAACTTTAAAGTAAAGGCTCAAATTGTTGAGCATCCTGATCGAGCAAATGTCCAACTTCGGTATCACTGGTTACGTACACAATTTCAGTAAGACGAATGCATCTCCAAAATTACGGTTACTTTAATGTATTATCCAGATTTTCCCCCTGTTTCTCTCCCTTTCTCCCTTTTCCATTCACATTTTTCTTCCTACAAAATGCACATAGGTCTGTTCTTCCTTGTACCCCGAGTCAGGCCTGGCTTTGAAATGCATTTCAATCTCTCAACACAGACTGCTTTCATTGCATTTAGAGTCCCACTAAGGCCCAGCTTTAAAAGCTACTGATTCTTTTTTTCTTTAGCCTTCCTCACAAAGGAAGGGTATTTTGTAAATTACCAGCTCGTTCAGATCAACAAAAGGTACTTTCATAGAAAGCCCCATTTGATTTTGCTCAAATTTGATTACAAGGATGGAGAAAAGGAAAGGAAGTCAAAAAGAAAAACCCCAGATGGCTTTTTCATTCATCTCAGTGAATGAGCTTTATCTGTGCCTTTTGAAACTGTAGCAGTGGAAAAGCATTTCTGTTGGCTTAAAAAACTTGACAAAAATTATTGGTTTGCCATTTCTCATGTAACAGCCATTGGGAACTGGATGAAAAGACTTTTTCATGGGATCGCCTGCTTGGATCAAAATAATGGAGATTAGGTATTTCATTATAAATTACAGTGGGAGATAGAGCAGGCTGTCATATTAATAGCAACCTGCTCATGGCCTTCAATGGTAGCTATTCTCCTAGACAAAGGACCAAGGGGGTTGTCTATTGAACTTGTACTTTAGGCCTGATCAATTTTCTATCATCAAGGCAAAAGGTGAGATGACTAACAAAGGAATTCACACATGAGTGACCTCATAAGCCTACAGATAAAACAGCTTAAAGAAGCAAAATACATCCTGAAATTATGGATGATAAACTATATAAAGAAGACAGAATCTGAGAGCAGGAAAAGGAAAGAGCAATGGTCTATAATTCTCTCCTCTTCTTGGCCAAATGGACACATTAAAAGCTACTTGTTTTCAGCTGCAGATAATTGCAGCGTTTGGGTTGCAGTGGTCGGCTCTAAATCCTTCAGCCCACTTCTTTTCCTCAGCACAGCTCCAGTCATTTCACTTGCTCTTAACAACAGCATTGTGTTCAAGACAAAGCTTCTACCAAGAGTCACACTTAAAAATAAAAACTAAAAAGAATCACAAGCAACACAGGCTTCCAGATATTACGCAGTAAACTGTGCGTTTGTTATTTGGTTCAGGTTTCCAGCCTCTCGCCCGCCTCTTGTCCACCTCTCGTGTACTGACTCGGAATCTAAAGCTTTTCAAAGACTAAGCTGTACCTGAGACTAAAAGACACAGAATCTTAACGAAGCAGAATGAAATGTGCGATCCCATGAAGACTCTCAGAAGAGACTGAAGATAAAATACTAATCCAAAGAACTAGTGCAGGACAGGTGATTGATTTTCATCCAATCACAAGGACTAATTTATATTCCAAATTGAAGTTGTCCAAATCACTGTAGAAATTGCTAAAACTGTCTTCCCTGTTATATTTCCATGGAATTTTCTTCAACCATTCTTAAAAAAAATAATAATTGGCATTTCTGCCCTCTAGTCTCAGTGTTCCTTGAGTTCAGGATGGTAATAGAGAATTTCTGTTCCAGAGAAAAAACCCAGGTTACCAAAGGTTACTGTTACCTGGAGATGCAGATACTCTGTAAGACTCTGCATACTCCATAAAGCTAATGCAAGGAAAAATACATGTGATCTGGGCGCCTGACTGGCTCAGTCTGTTAAGTGTCTGCCTTCAGCTCAAGTCATGATCCCAGGGTCCTGGGGTTGAGATCCTTGTTGGGCTCCCTGCTCAGCGAGGAGTCCGCTTCTCCTTCTTCCTCTGCCCCTTCCCCTGGCTTGTGCTCTCTCTCTCTCTCAATGAATAAATAAAATCTTTTTAAAAAATACATGTGAGCAGGATATATTTTTCCTGTGCTGCATCATTTTTAAAGCCAAAGAGTAGTATAAGATTATTAATGTAAAAGGACTTCCAACTGCCTAAAAGCTTGAGAAAATACCATAAATATCACCCGTGATAGCAATTGTCAAAATAAGGTTATATTTGAAAGGGCATTCTCGATGGGTGTAATGACCCCCTAAATCTTGGGCACAAGCAGTCTTAGTACACACACACACATATAGTAATGATGACATAAGGAAGGTCATTTATATGTAGTTCAATAAAACAGGATATAGTATAATCTGAGGCATATATACAAATGATTCTGCATTTGTGTAAAATTGTCCTTCGTTTTTTACAAGAACCCTAGATCCCTCAACTATTTGAACTATTCGGAGAGACCTCAAAGTTATTAAGGAGGAATTAAACAACATTGGTTGAAGGCAGTGTGCAGGAAAGCTCTTCCTATTATTGGTGTAAATGTGGATGAGTATAAGTTTTCCAGAGGGTAACTGGCCAGCATTCTTCAAAAGTTTGAAAGCCTTCATAACTCTTGACCTAGTTGTTCCACCTCTAGAAAAATCTTCCAAGTAGAAACCAACAAAAATGCAGATAAAGATTTCGTTTTCCACAAAGATACTCATACAGTGAGTCAGACAGTTACAGGATAGTGGTTAGGATTACAAGTTCTAGAACCAGACTAGCTGAGTTCCAATTACAACTTGACTAACTTTCAATTACAACCTTATAACTTCGGTAATTAACCTCTCTATGACTCAGTTTTCTTACCTGTAAAATGGGGATCTTTAAAGTGTGTTATGGAAGAAAAAAGATGGCGGAGGAGAAGGGGATCTTGTTCAGCTGGTCCCCTGAATCGAGCTGGATATCTACCAGCTCATCCTGAACACCCATGAAATCAGCCCGAGAGGTAGGTAGATACATCTGGATCTCTACAAACAAACATGTCCAGCACTCAGTATTGAGGTACAAAACGGGGAGCAGTGAATCCGTGCACAGATATCGGAAGATAAACGGAAGGAGGAGGGAGATGCTGCTCGGGCACCGGGAAGCTGTAGCCTCCTGGGCTGAGGAGCGGCCTGATTTGTGGACTGATGGCCGCCAGTAAACCAGACTGAAACTGGGAGCTCAGGTGCGCGGGAACCAGGGGCGGCTGGTGGTGTTAGAAGCACAAAGGACAGAGACGTACCGGCCCTGGGAGCAAGGACTGGGAGAGCGGCTGGGAGGCGCACAACATGGGACACTGCGGGGTTTTTAGCAACACCAACAGAAACACAGTTAAAGTGGTCAAGAGAGCTCCGTAGAGAGTGGACTGCAATCTCTCTGGTCTGAGACAGAGGCTAGGAGACGGCCACTGCTGCTCTGACTCTCAGAAAAGTCACAGAAAGCCACCAGGGAAAGCCGCCAGAGAACAAAAGCCCGGAAATACCAGCTCACAGTGTGCCTATACCCATCCCCCCTTGCAGGGGATGGGGCAACACTACCCAAACAGGATTGCCTGAGTATCAGCGCGGCAGGCCCCTCCCCCCAGAAGGCAGGGTGAAAAATCAAGAAGCCCACATCCCTAAGGTCCCTATAAAACAAGTGCACACTGCCTGGGTCCTGGTCAATAATTTTGGGCTCTGTACATCCCGCAACCTCTCCTCATCAGGATGACAAGGAGGAGGAATCCTCAACAAATAAAAGAAACAGAGACTGTGGCCTCTTCCACAGAACTAATGGATATGGATATAACCAAACTGTCAGATATAGAGTTCAGAGTAACAATGGTCATGATGATGTGTAGGCTTGAAAAAAATATTAACGAAAATATTAACGAGAATATAGAATCTCTAAGGGCAGAAATGAGAGTGAATCTGGTAGAAATTAAAAATGCTATGAATCAAATGTGGTCTAAACTGGATGCTCTGATGGCCAGGGTAAATGAGGCAGAAGAACGAATTAGTGAATTGGAAGATGGGATGATAGAAAAGAAGGAAAAAATGGGAATTGGCTCCAAAAAAATCCAATCTCAAGAATGTACATTATGGGAGATTACTGACTCAATGAAAAGTTCCAATGTCAGAATCATTGGCATCCCTGAGGGGGTGGAGAAAGAGAGAAGTCTACAAGAGATATTTGAACAAATTGTAGTTGAGAACTTCCCTAATCTGGCAAAGGAAACAAGCATTCATGTCCAAGAGGCAGAGAGGACCCCTCCCAAGATCAATGAGAACAGACCAACTCCACGTCACATAATAGTACAATTCGCAAATATTAGATCCAAGGATACAATCTTAAAAGCAGCCAGGGGGAAGAGAATCCTCACCTACAGAGGGAGGAATATCAGAATAATGTCAGACCTGTCTACAGAGACCTGGCAAGCAAGAAAAAGCTGGAAAGACATATTCAGAGCACTAAGTGAGAAGAACATGCAGCCAAGGACCCTTTATCCAGCAAGGCTGTGATTCAGAATTGATGGAACGACAAGGACCTTCCAAGACCAGCAGAAACTGAAAGAATATGTGACTACCAAGCCAGCCCTACAAGAAATATTAAGGGGGGGGTTCTATAAAAGTAAAAAGACCCCAAGAGTGATACAGAACAGAAATTTACAATCTATAGAAACAAAGACTTCACAGGCAACATGACATCATTAAAATCATATCTCTCAATAATCACTTTCAATGTGAATGGCCTAAATGCTCCTATAATATGCCACGGGGTTGCAGATTGGATAAAAAGACATGACCCATCCAAATGCTGTCTGCAAGCGACTCATTTTGAACCTAAAGATACATCCAGACTGAAAGTGAAAGGATGGAAAACCATTTTTTCATGCCAACGGACCTCAAAAGAAAGCTAGGGTAGCAACTCTCATATCAGACAGATTAGATTTTAAACTAAAGACTGTAGTTAGAGATATAGAAAGACACTATATTATTCTTAAAGGATGTACCCAACAAGTGGATATGACAATTATAAATATCTATGCCCCCAACAGGAGAGCAGCTAGATACACAAGCCAACTCTTAACCAGAATAAAGAGACATATAGATAATAATGTTAATGGTATGTCAACATATGTCAGCACTCCACTCTCAGCAACAGACAGATACCTAAGTGGAAAATCAACAAAAAAACAAGAGCTTTGAATGACACACTGGACCAGATGGACCTCATAGATATATACAGAACATGACACCCCAGAACAACAGAATACTCATTCTTTTAGAATGCACATGGAACTTTCTCCAGAATAGACCATATACTGGGTCACAAAACAGGTCTCAACCGATACCAAAAGACTGAGATTATTCCCTGCATATTCTCAGACCACAGTGCTTTGAAACTGGAACTCAATCACAAGGAAAAATTTGGAAGAAACTCAAACACTTGGAAACTAAGAACCATTCTGCTTAAGAGTGATTGTGTAAACCAGAGAATTAATGANGAAACCAGAGAATTAAAGAAGAGCTTAAGCAATTTATGGAAACCAATGAGAACGAAAACACATAGGTCCAAAACCTATGGGACACTGCGAAGGCAGTCCTAAGGGGAAAATACATAGCCATCCAAGCTTCACTCAAAAGAATAGAAAAATCTAAAATGCAGTTTTTTATATTCTCACCTCAAGAAGCTGGAGCTGGAACAGAAGAACAGGCCTAACACATGCATGAGAAGGCAGTTGATCAAGATAAAAGCAGAGATCAGTGGATTTCAAGCTATACTGCAAAGCTGTGATCACAAAGTCAGCATGGTACTGGCACAAAAACAGACACATCGACCAATGGAACAGAATGGAGACATCAGAAATGGACTCTCGGCTCTATGGTCAACTAATCTTTGACAAAGCAGGAAAAAACATCCAGTGGAAAAAAGACAGTCTCCTCAATAAATGGTGCTGTGAATATTGGACAGTTATATGCAAAAGAATGAAACTTGACCACTCTCTCACACCATACACAAAGATAAACTCCAAATGAATGAAAGACCTCGATGTGAGACAGGAATCCATCAAAATCATAGAGGAGAACATAGGCTGTAACCTCTTTGACATTGGCCACAGCAAATTTTTTCATGACACATCTCCAAAGGCAAGAGAAACAAAAGAAAAAATGAACTTGTGGGACTTCATAAAGACAAAAAGCTTCTGCACAGCCAAGGAAACAGTCATCAAAACAAAGAGGCAACCCACAGAATGGGAAAGGATATTTGCAAATGAAACTACAGATAAAAGACTGGTATCCAAGATCTATAAAGAACTTCTCAAACTCAATACACAAGAAACAAATAATCAAATCAAAAAATGGGTAGAGGATATGAACAGACACTTTTCCAATGAAGACATGCAAATGGCTAACAGACACATGAAAAAATGTTCAAAATCATTANTGTTCAAAATCATTAGCCATCAGGGAAATTCAAATCAAAACCACCTTGAGATACCACCTTACACCAGTTAGAATGGCAAAAATGGACAAAGCAAGAAACAACAAATGTTGGAGAGGATGTGGAGAAATGGGAACCCTCTTACACTGTTGGTGGGAATGCAAGTTGGTGCAGCCACTTTGGAAAACACTGTGGTGGTCCCTCAAAAAGCTAAAAATAGAGCTATCCTATGACCCAGCAATTGCACTACTGGGTGTTTACCCCAAAGACACAGATGTGTGAAGAGAAGGGCCATATGCACCCCAATGTTCATAGCAGCATTGTCCACAATAGCTAAATTGTGGAAGGAGCCGAGATGCCCTTCAATAGATGAATGGATAAAGAAGATGTGGTCCATATATACAATGGAATATTACTCAGCCATCAGAAAGAACGACTACCCAACATTTGCAGCAACATGGATGGACTGGAGGAGATTATGCTAACTGAAATAAGTCAAGCAGAGAAAGACAATTATCATATGGTTTCACTCATTTATGGAAGATTGGTAGGAGATTGGTAGGAGATTGGTAGGAGAAGGAAGGGAAGAATGAAGGGGGGGTAAACTGAAGGGGAATGAACCACGAGAGACTATGGACTCTAGGAAACAAACTGAGGGCTTCAGGGGGGGTGGTGGGGGATTGGGATAGGCCAGTGATGGGTATTAAGGAGGGCACATATTGCATGGAGCACTGGGTGTTATATGAACAATGAATCATGGAACACTACATCAAAAACTAAGGATGTACTGTATGGTGACTAACATAACATAATAAAAATTTTTTTAAAAATACAAAAAAATAAGCACTATGAGAATTAAATGAGTTAATATATAAAGCACCTAAAAAGTGACTAACACACTGTAAGTACCAAATAAGTATTAGATATTATTATTATTATAAATGCTCAAAATCTGGAAAATTATTAACTCAAATGTAATAAATAAATACAATAGAATGCAATATGCCCATTCAAAATCATGTTTCTTAATGACATGGAAAACTATTCATACTTAGTGAAAAATTCAGCATTCAAAAATCTCTATATTATGTGACCTCAACTTTATCTATATCTATATATTTATGTGCATTAAGTGGCAATAATATTTTTCTTGAATAATGTAATTTCAAGTGATATTTATTTCTTTTTATAGTTTTTTTATTTTTAAAATTTTGAATGAAAATTTAAAATTAGAAAAAAACCTTTTTAAAAAGATTTTATTTATTTGAGAGAGAGAGCATGAGCAGGAGAAGGGGTAGGGGTAGAGAGAGAAGGAGAAGCAGACACCTCACTGAGCAGGGAGCCTGATGTGGGTCTCGATCCCAGGACCCTGAGATCATGACCTGAGCTGAAGGCAGATGCTTAACCAACTGAACTAACCAGGTGCCCCCCCAAATTCTTATTTTTATAAGAGTTAGTTTATGAAGAAGCAGAACTAGGAGAAGCCCCAAAGAACATGTAGGTTTATCTAATAGAGGTATGCCAGGCTATGGGGAAAGTCAGAATCTAGTTCTTAGTTCTTAGCCCTAAGATCTGGAGATGAAATGTGCTTCAATAACTGGGAACTAAGTTTAAACTCTAAAATGCAAAAAAATAATATCCAAGCATAATAGATCCACAAAATTCCCACCTGAAGAAGCTGTTGATATGTGGGTTACCAAAAGTATCTGACAACAGGAGAATCCAGCAAAATGACTCGGTGATGAACTTGGGGACATACACACATGCCAACATATACAGGATGTATGTAACACAAACAGCTTTGATTCAGTTAGGGGCAAAATACAAAGACAAGGAATCATAAACATAAGAAGTTTCAACAACAGGGCCAGAGTAGTGACCTAATCAATTGCGGTGGCAGCTAAATATAGAGACTGTAGGTGCAATCAGGGAAAGGACTCTCTATGGGAATGTCTAGAAAAGGGAGTAAAGGCCAAGAGGTAGGCAGTTGTTGCCTTCCCTCTTCCTACCCATGGGGAGCTAGAACCTGAAGACAGAAAGGGAGGTGTATGGAAGAGCAGAACCCGTCCCCAACCCTGCTGAGCCTTTTGCCAAGCCTGAACTAGGAGGTTGGGGAAGGATGTGGGTAGGGGGAAGGACAGGGAAATGGGGGCGCCTAGTAATTGGGTTGTGCTAGTCTTTAGTAACTAACAGTGACTGGAAAGTTACCGAAATTGCCCAAGATACTATTAAGAATCAGGAATGTGACAGAGCATAGCTGAAGGTGAAGAAAACAGAACTGAATTACTCAGTACATGACTTAAATGTGTATTATGCCTTTATTGCAAGAAAAAGTGTCAGAGCTAAGTGCTAGGCTTTTGAAGAAACTGCAGTTAATTCGAAGCAACATTCAAGAATATGGAAATGCCATATGGTCCAACAATTGCACTTCTGGATATATAAGAATTAAAAGCAGGGACTCAAACAGATATTCATACATTCATGTTTATAGCAGCATTATTCACAATAGCCAAAAGTTAGAAGCAACTCATATGTCCATAAACAGATGAATGGATAAACAAAATGTGGTACATTCAATGGAATATTATTTAGTCTTAAGAAGGAAGTTCTGATACATGCTGCAACATGGATGAATATTGAAGATACTATGCTAAGTGAAATGAGCCAGATGCAAAAGGACAAATACCGTATGTTTCTACTTATTTGAGGAACTTAGAGTAGTCAAACTCGAAGAGACAGAGAGTAGAATGGTGGCTGCCAGAGGCTGGGGGAAAGGGAGAATTTGGAGTTATTGTTTAATGGGTACAGAGTTCCAGTTTTGCAAGATAAAAAAGAGTTTTGGAGATGGATGGTGGTCATAGTTGCACAACAAAGTGAATGAACTTAAGGCCACTGAACTGTGTACACTTTAAAATTATGAAAATGGTGAATTTTATGTTATGTATATTTTAGCACAATTTTTAAAAAAAGAATATGGGGGCGCCTGGGTGGCACAGCGGTTAAGAGTCTGCCTTCGCCTCAGGACGTGATCCCGGCATTATGGGATCAAGCCCCACATCAGGCTCTTCCGCTATGAGCCTGCTTCTTCCTCTCCCACTCCCCCTGCTTGTGTTCCCTCTCTCACTGGCTGTCTCTATCTCTGTCAAATAAATAAATAAAATCTTTAAAAAAAATAAAAATAAAAATAAAAAAGAATATGAAAAAATACAATAAATAAAATAAAAAATAACATGAAAATACTGCTTCCTGAACTCCAACTCTTTCATCTTATTATCATCCAATGGCAAGGAGAGGACAGAGAAGGAAAGGTAGGGGAAGAGGAAGGGAGAGACAGTGAGAGAGTTGAGAGAGAGAGGAAGAAGGGCTGCTATGTGCAGTTAGTTGTGCAATCTGTACAATTTACCCAGAGACCAGGCAGGGAAATGGGGGTAAAATCCAGCCAGGAGTTATGTTGACCAAGTGGTATGTCCTAGGGCTGGACTTCAATAGCTGGGAGGAAGGGTGCTATTTTGTAACTCATCCACCCAGAAGGAACATCTTTTATTAATCTGAAGAATGGCACTGCATGTGTCAATGGGCCTTGGAAGGGAGCCAGACTGGTATACACACAGATTAAGAATGATGATTTAGATGGAGTGGCAGAGTTGATTATGTGCTCTTTATTAATGAATTGGCCACCAATTCCCTGGGATAACCTCCTGCCTGGGAGTTTCATCATTGTCTTCTTCACAAGCTCTTCCCTGCCATCAATACAACCAGCAGTATCTCATGCGCCAAAGCATATGATACGATATGAGTAAAATAATATGTAATATATAATTTGGCTTCTCTAAATGAGACAAGATAAATTGACTCCAGGTCAAAAACACATGCTCTTCACTTTTCAAAACTGTAGGGAACCCTGTTCTTATACCACTTGTCTGTGGATGGTATTTAAAATTTACATTTCTAACCCTGACTTTCCACCCAAATTAATGCCATACTTCAGGTAAGCTATACATTTCTAAATATATCCAAAATATCTACTTGCCTTATCCTGCCAAAAAACACCTCCCTTTCCTAACTTCTCTGATTCTGTTCATGTGTGACTCTAAGTGACCAGACCCATGATATTGGCAATGTATTTGAATCCTTCCTTTTTGTTATGCCTTACAGAAAATCAACATGGGTCCACTTTTTCCTGGATATGTTACATCCAGACCTTCCAGACCTTTCCTAAGGTCATATGTGGTCCTGAAAATATAATAGTTTCTCAGTGTTCTTTAATTCATCTTCTTGTCTTCTCTCTCTCTCTCTATGGCCTCTTTCAGGAAGAGCAGTAATTCTCTTGATTAACTCTATCAACTTGCTCATTCATCATTCTTGAAACTCTCCCTCTTTGGCTTCTTGGACTCCAACCAATTCCCTGATTTTCCAGTCCCTCCACTTCTGTGTTCCTGACTTTACCAACTTCAGTGAGGGACTCTCCCTCATCTCTTTGACTTGCTCTTCATACTACATGTCCCTGGCCACCTCTCCCTCTTCAGGATCACCCATGATCTGTATGCTAATGACTAAATCCACCCTCCAGCACCAGTCCTAAAGCAAGCTCAAGTTCAACTTCAGTATGCTAAAACCTAACCTCATCATCTTCCGCAACTCTGCAGGGAATGAGGGAGCAAGTGAGAGAGTGAAAGGGGGAGTGAACGGGCGGGAGGGGAGGAGGGGGAGAGAAAGTGAAAGAAAGAGAGAGATGAGAGATAGTGCCAAACATGCATTCTTCCCTTTCTACATTTTTTAAAGATTTATTTTAGAGAAAGAAAAAGAGAGAGAAAGAGAGAGTGTATGCACAAGAAGGTACAGGAGCAGAGGGAAAGAGAGAGAGAGAGAGAATCTCAAGCAGACTGCCCACTGAGCATGGAGCCTGATGTGGGACTCCCCTTCATGACCTTGAGATCATGACCTGAACCAAAATCAAGAGCCTGACACTCAACTGACTGAGCCACTCAGGCGCCCCTCCTTTCTAGATTGGTAAAAAGCAACCCTTAGTTTCTCAACCAACAAATGCCCATTCTTGTTGGTTCTTCTGTCTCAGCCTCTAATTAATCACCAAAACCTTGGAATTGCATCTTACAAATTTCTCTATGGTTTCTCCTCTTCTTTTCAATCAAACTCCTATTACTCTAATTAGGATCTGAAGCAGCAATGACTTAAGCAACTACAGTAACCTCCAAACTGGGCTTCCTCCCTAATCCTCAAAATTCATCCTCCACCTGGCCATCAGAATGATGTTTTTAAAGGAAAAATCTATCCATGTCACTGCTCTGATTAAACCTTTCAATGGTACATAATGCTGTAGAGCCTTACTAACCAAAATGTATCACCTGGAATCTTGTTAGAAATGAAGAAACTGGGATCTTGCTCCAAGTCTAAGGAATCAGATCTGCAGCTTAATAAGATCTCCAGGTGATTCATATATCCATTCAAGTTTGATAAGCGCTGGTATAAAGAACAAAGTACTATTATTATAGTTTCACCCATAGGTTCTTCACAACCTTCACAAACTGGTGCTCATCTATCTTCCCAATTTCGACTTGAGCCCCCTCCCCTCCACATTACCTTTCCTGCCTCAGGACCTTTGTTCAAGCCATTCTCTGCCCAGAATACCCTTTCCTACTTTATCCAGCAATATCTGACTCATCTCTTAAGAGTTAGCTTAAATGTCACATCTTCTTACCACCTGTCAAGACCAGAAGTTTTATTTCAAGAGAATAAAAAAGAATAGGCAATATTAGAATACAGCATCTGTACTAGACATAAGTATTTTTCATGAAATTTTTTTTCAATTTTATGTGTAGAGATGCATATTGATCACAGCCTACAATGCATTCTTTACTACAAATAAAAAGCAAAAAAATGCCTTCTCTGAGTTCAGAGGTTTTGTCAGAAGGGCCTCAGAGTTTTGCCATATGAACATACCTCTTTATAAAGCTGACTGGATTTCGTAAAAGTAAATTTTTGCATGTCTGTTTCCCCATCAGACCATGAGTTCCTTCAGGGTGGGAGCTATAACTTTTCCATTTTTGAAAATCCAAATCCTAATACAATCAATGTTTATTGAATGAATGAATGAATGAATGAATGAATGAATAACAGCATTAATGAATTAATTCCACTATTGTTCAGGAAAAGATCAATAAATAGTAACAGAGGGACAAGAGTCACACCTTCCGGAGGTGTGGTCCAGGGTCCAAGAAAAGGCTGTGGGCTTCAGCTAAACTGACTTCAATTTCGAATCCCTACTTTGTCCCTTATGACTGTGTCACCTTGAACAACTTACCTAACCTCCAGAGTCTCAACTCTCTCCTCTGAAAAAAGGGTATGTTATATATTTAATTTTCTAAGTGGTAAGATAAGTGAGATAATGTTGCATGAAGTACTTAACACATTCTCTAGAACATAGTAAGTGCCCTGTAATTTTGTATTGGTATAAGAATTAAATATGATAATATTTACCATAGATCTGTGACACTGTAGGCATTCACGAACAGTAATGATTGTAGCTGGGCAATTTATTGGTATTTTTAATATGACAGAATAACCTACTGAAAAATAATTAATAAAATAATCTAATTTTACATAATAACTATAAATAATTATATGAATGTGTTTATTTAAATTTATATAAAACAATTTCTTATTTTAACATGGGATTAAAAATGGGACTCCCCATTCCCCACGGAGAGTATCTTACTTTATTTCCTTTTTCTATAGCACATATCACTTTTAACTTGTATAATCCTTAATTGTATGTTTATTATTTAGTATCTGCTTCCTCAACCAGAATATAGGCTGCATGAAGGCAGAAATACTGTCTTCTTTGGTTACCAAGCACCTACATTAGTACCTGACAGAGAGTAGGGAGAGTAAGTACTAAAAAAGTATTTGCTGAATAAATGGGTTATTAGCTAGTCCTTCAAATATGGACTTGCCTTGGTCTGAGGGGGGGTTAAGAGTCTTCTCTGGTGAAAAAGAAGAGACAGATGGGACTGGCCACCCCCAAACCAACCCTAAACAGGCCTTTGTTTTAAAAATCCTAGGCCTATAGATAACCATGCTAGAGTGTTTCAGAAGGGAAAACACAAAGGCTGTGGAATTTAATGGTTGAGGAGGAAAAGTGGCCACATTCCCATAAGGTCTGATTCCCTAAACTGACAGTACAGACAGAGTTCTAAATTCTAAAAATGGCAGTCATGAACTAATGCACCTGAAGTGGTAGGACTCCGGAAGGTGATCCAAAAATGAACAATTGTTTACCCTGAGGCTTTTTAGCCTGAGGGAAAAAAGGCTTTCCTTTCAGAAAAGGAAAATTTTCCCTCATATTTAATTTAATGCCACACAGAGAAGATAGACAAAATGAAATGCCTTAAGAAAAGAGGCCCAGGGAGGTTAAGATGGCGGAGGAGTAGGGGACACCTTTTTCAGCCGGTCCCCTGAGTTGAGCTGGATAGGTACCAGACCCAGCAGGAATATCCACGGAATCAGCCTGAGACGCAGGAAGATACATCTGGATCTCTACAAATGAACATCTCCAGCGCTGAGTATCGAGGTACGAAGCGGGGAGCCGTGAAACCGCGCACAGATATCGGAAGCTAAACAGAAGGGGGAGGGAGCCGCCGTGTCAGGGCGCCGGGAAGCGGTAGCCACCTGCAAGGGGGAGTGGACAGACCGCGGACCCGCACGCTTGAGACAGCAGGCTGAGAAGGGAGCTCCGGGAGCG